>NW_022685220.1:1346731-1348614 GCF_011630105.1 Anneissia japonica
TATAATAATGTTATAAAAGCATTGGCCTATGTTTTGAAAAAGATCTATGTAATGAAAAGGTGGTAATATAATAAAATTAGAAAATATTTTCTGAGAATTGGCATGTTTAAATCACACCGAAAGATATATAAAAAAAAGCTTATCGCATAATCAATATCAATATACTCAACACGTTTATTATTATAAAACAAAAAAAAAAGCTATTCTTCTTTTTCCTCCTCTTCTTCTTCTTCTACTACTTCTTCTTGACTCTCATAATAATAGTACTATTTTACTACATGGCTAAAAAAAGCACAAATACTGTCATTACTACTGATAGGGCCATCGTTAAATTAAGTCAGAGCCCAAAAAATAGCATAATTCGAAATTATTATTTTAAGACTTTATAACATAATACATAGCTTACTGATTAATAATAGCTGAGATGCACATTTCAGAATTAATAATCGTTTTTAGTATATTTTAATGAATATTTATTTCTACAAAATGAAATATGAATTATATGCATCTTTAGAAATACAATTTCTAAAATATTATTCTTGTTTTTATGTAGATAGATAAATTCTATCTTTCATAAATAGAAAAAAAAAAAAAACGAAATTCAGCGTGTCTATTTTCATTCTAATCAATGGCGTTTGTAAACGTGCACGGACGTCATCGTCGAATCCCAGGACTTCCGACGGTAAAGCTGGCCTGACTGCCTAGGTCCGTCCCAGGCCAACCAATAATAATTAACAAAATGTATTTTTTTAAATATAGGCCTATGGCGCATCCTGTACATGCACTTTTACAACAAAAGTCTAGGCCTACCTGTAGTACGTTCTACTGTACTTAGGCCTAGGCCTACACAAATTTGTTGTCGTCGTGGTATAATTCTGTATCTAAATGAACGAATGAACCTAGCTAGTCAACATCTAAGCTAGGCTAATTGATTTTAAAATCAATAACCCACCAGGACTATCTGTCGTTTTCTTCTTTGCAACAGTGGACGAAAAAAAGTCAGTTATTCTACAACGTTTCATGATTCTTTATCACTAAAAATTAACAAACACTCGTTTTGACGCACTCCGTTCTGTAGTGACACGTCTGCTGTTGAAAAAAAAACTTCCTAGCCTAATTTTGTGACTGGCTATGATGACGGAGGTGGACTATGTTGATTTATTAATAATATTTTGTTTGGGATGAAAAAAAGGAGAGTCCATTTCCCCAAAATGCTCCATCAGCACATAGTTTACACATAGTTTAGTGTGCGCTATGGACAGTATGGCTATGGAATTTACTAACCACACAATCCACAATTAGGTGATTAAGTCGCAAAACTTTATCTGCATTTGGTGGATTAAGTCGCAAACTTTAGCTTCGTTTGGTGGCACCATTTACTCTAGGTAGACGACGACCGGTTTCGTTACCGGTTGGTACATTTCTTACAAACATTCAGCCAAAGGCCAGTGAAAGTTGAGACGGCAGCCGGGTTTTTATCGGCCACAAGTCAACTCGGCCACAAGTCATTTACTGGTACTTCATTGTACTAATTGTTATTATTATTGCTGTTATTATTGTTGTCATTGTTGTTTTTATTACCGTTAGTTTTAATATTAATTATTAGTCTTAGCATTAACATTATATATTGTTCAAATTTTTGCTGATATTATTATTATTACATATATATATATATATATATATATATATATAATACATATATTTATAGTACCATATAAATAATAAATAATTTTCGATTTTTTATTATCATTATTCATATTATTATTATTATTATTATTTATTAATCTTAGTATTATAATTTTAATAATAGTAATTTAAAAAGTTTTTTTTATTGGCGTTTTATTAGTATTTTTCTCATATTATTATTATTATTAATATTATTG
>NW_022685220.1:1348694-1349241 GCF_011630105.1 Anneissia japonica
AAGTATCATTATTATTATTATTACTAATTAGTATTACTATTATTATAAAAATAAACATTATCTTTAATTTATTATTGTATTATTGCTATTATCACCTTCAATATCGTTATTATCACTAATTAGTTATTAAAATTGATATTTAAATATCGTTATTATTACCATAGTAGTATTATTACTATTTGTTAAAATAAATATTACTATTAATGTTGTTGTTATTATCACATTTATTATCGTCATAATGACTAATTAGTATTATTAATGTAAATATTACTAATTTATTGTCGTTATTGTTGTTTAATATTATTGTTGAAGTAGAATGTTGTGAGTAAACAGAAGGCGAACACATTATAAATAACTCTTTTTATATAGTCAATAGCATTCAAATCTCTTTTGGTAGTGTGGTGGTCCTGTTTTACTAAAACATATAGACCGTGGGTTGAGGATCGAAAACGTTCAATTCTGTGACCCACCAATCCGGGCTACCTGGCTTTTGCACAAAAATGTCAATACTATTAAATTGTAACATAATTTGATTGTCGGCAATCGT
>NW_022685220.1:1349291-1353129 GCF_011630105.1 Anneissia japonica
TCGAAAAAAAGTTTGGCCGAATTTGGCCGTGAGATGGCGTGTGTTTGGCCGTGAAGCCTGTCGACTATCTGGCAACAACCATGTCACTCACACCCACAACACGCTCATCATCAGTTGGACGCTGAGCTGCTCTGTCTGAGGAATTTCAAGTAAAAGAGGTGCTTATTACGTATTTTTGTATTTTTGTTGTAAATATAGATTTCTCTTTTTATTTCTAAATAGTATATGATCTCCATTTGTGATATAATTATGTGTATTGCTGTTACTATGATTGTATTAAAACACGTTTCTAGGCCAGGGCTAGACTAGCTAGGCCGAATTTGATACGGTACGGCGTAGTGGCCATCGGCACTGGCGACGTGCCAATTTCGCACTAGGGCTAGGACTAGGCTTAGGGCAGGCCTACCCCAGTGTGAAAAAAAGCTGCTGTTTTCTATTATTGATTGGCACTGCCGCAATTTGAAAAAAGCTTTTATTTTCTATTGGGATTGCCACAGTGTGTAAAAAGCTGCTATTTTCTATCTGCACAGCCGTAGTGCCAAAAAACTCCAGTTTTCTATCGGCTGCCACAGTGCAGTTGAAAGGTAATTACTCAAAATTCTGTTTATCTTGACTCTGAGTACTGTACTTTCACTTTTCAATAACTTTGGTTTGAAATGTCCAATTTGAATGAATGACCCCTCATTTTAAAGATCACATACTCAGGTATTTGAAAATACCAATAACTTGAATTTTAATTTTTGCTACAACATGCCTCATATGACCACTAAAAGGAAATAGGTTGCATGTTTTATCTCACTCAGTTATTTTCTATACGTAAGGTCGGAAATACAGTGGTCATACCATGTTTTATTCTTTGCAAAGCGTGCTTCATGGATTTAGACAATTAGCATTTAGTTCAGGTACAGGTTTTGATAGCAGTTTCATTTAATTTTTCATACATAACATAAAAATATTTACAAACCACTAAAATTAGATGAGACAGCGTTGGTCAGAGAGACGAGTCTCGGTGGACCGGTGTGAGCAAGCTGTGTCTTGTGGGCAGGCATTAGACAAAATAAAATCCTTTTATGATCAGCTTTATATGGTGTCTGGATCTCATTGTATTTCTCGAACACTATACATGTAGGGTCACACTGGTGCTGTGACCAGCCGTTTCATCTTTTTTTACCGAAGATATGACCCTCTTCAGGGCTTGAAATTAAGGGTTATTTGGTCGCATTTGCGACCTGATTTTTTAAGGTGCGACAAGGAATTCAACTTTGTCGCACTCAGTGCGACAAGGTCATTTGGTAGCGCGAGTAGATTTTGTAAGCGGCAGGAAGGTGGTTTCCCTCCAAATCCCAATTATTTACAACTTGTACAGCCCATTATTTTCAGTGAGGCAGTACGCAAAACATGTTATCATTCATTTCACATATACTGTATCAACCAATCAGCATGACCTAGACTGTTAAAGTGTGACGTCTTACACTAAAACCGTGTCGATGTGCGCTCATCTTATTCTTGGTAAATAAGCAATCACTGTCAAAGCGAAGGAGACTGGTATAAAAACATCGGATTGCACAATTTTTTACTATTTTATTGAGTGCTACTGTTACTGTACCTGTACCTCCTCCTAATTGTGAACGTTTCCTTAACGTATTTGTTCATAAAATAGACTATGTACCGAAATTTCAAATGATCGTATACAGTATTGACTCAAACGATGTAAACGGCCCAGATCAAGCAATAATCAAAATTTAACTCTAAATAGATCGTAAATAAATATCAATTAGGCATCATCTGGATGGTTATATTCAAAGTACTACCGGTATTAAGGCAGACATCTTTTATTGAAAACCAAACCAATTACCTAAACCTCATACATTATGAAATAAGATTACGCTTCTTCAATCACATGGCTGATGATAACAAAGGGTATAAAATACTCTTTGATGATAACCTCAGCCAGACTTCACGGAGCAGCTATAGTTTAACAAGATGCATCTCAATGAGCAACATCTTGAAATTTACAACAAAAAAACAAACAAACAATTAGGTCTCACAGCAAATTTTGAAACCTAATTAAATGAAATAATATAGAAAGCAACTCCTTTACTACCATTTATTTACTGAATGAGCCAGTCGGCTTCTGACCTACTTTTGTTCGTATCGGCGTACAAAGAGTAAATAACTTTGTGTCTGGCAACCTCGGTGTCTGTGTCTACCAGGAGGAGCCTGGAATTGGGAACGTTTCTCACTGAATGTAGTAGAAGGTAAGCAGAGTTATTTCATAGGCAACTAGTAATGGGCCTCTATCAAACAATTTATTTCATTCTTAACAAAGTGTCAGCAGAAAGTAAGCAAAATGATTGTTTAATCATGTTTTGAAATAATATAAAAATTGAATTGTATATAAATGAATATTTAAAGATTAAATTTTAAACGTGGAATTAATAGAGATATATAAAAAATATATAATTCTACAAGGAATGTTTCTTGTTTTGACAACAACAACAAAAAACGTAACAACAAAACAGCATCGAACTAACTGGTAGCAGGCCTTCCAATTACGAAACTATATTTCGCGGAGTAACATCCCAAACCACATGTGCGCCCGGCTACACCGGCTGGCGATTAAGGTATGTTTGTCCATTGGAAGTTGTAAACCAATCAGAATGCTGGGATATTACATCATTTGGGGCAACTTGCAGTGTTTGGATTATGTTACTCCACGAAACCTTTGTAAACACTGGAAGTGTGACGATGTTCTCTGGCGATTAATACTGAAGTTTCGAAGTTGGAAGGCGTACCATTTTTTTTTTTTTAAATAATTCTCAATAAAAACAACCATTGAACAAGAAAATGAAACTATAGATCGTTATATGTGTAGGTATAAGATACTTTGCTAAAGTTGTACAGGCCCAGGCCTAATGTTCTAGGCTACATTATAACCTAAATAAGAAGTGTCGCCGGCCGACTGTGTGATGCCAATTTTTCGGGCTGAAAACGAAGCCTAAATGGCCTTTAACAAGTGGGGAGCTGGAATCTCAACACTCCAGAAATGTTGGTGAAAACTCTGGAACTCTGTTTAGGTTGAAATTATGTGTAAATTGATTTAGAGTTATCTCGTAAAGAAAAAATTCCATCCACGCATATTAAAAATAAATCTGCCAATTTCAGCGCAAATGTTGCAGTAAAGTCGGTCGCTGGGTATTGTAACCAATGTATAGGCATTCGCAGTGTTAATGCGATTCTGTGGACCTATTTTCTCGAAATTTCCTGCACAAATGAAGAAAAATACTGAAAAATTTAAAGAAAGTGTACAAAAAATATAATTAATGTTTCAGTAATAATAATTAATAATTTTGTATTAATCAATATATCAATCCACTTAAGTAACTGCAGATTTTAGCAGTCCATTGACTAGACAGTTTAGCTAGCACATTATTACTGCTCATGTTTTTCATTTTTATATTGTGTATATCTGTTTTAATTAACAGAAATTTGTAATTTTCTTAGAAATATTCCTAACAATTGAAACTTTCCATGAAATACTTTCCCTTTCCTTCCAGTTTAATAGGTTGAATTTTTTACCTTGCACCTTTTTTCTTTACTATCTCTTTAATATCTATTTTCTTTTTAATATTGTTTCATCCTTTTTCTTATTTCATTTTTGATACTTACCTTTCTTTTAGTTTTTTCATTGTCATTTTCTTTCCACCATTTTACTTTTCTTTTTTTTCTTTCCTTCCTTTTATTTCTTATTTATTATTATTATTATTATTTTTTTTTTTTTTTAAATTTTTAAAAATCTCTTCTCTTTTTCTTTCATGTCTTCTTTCTTGCATAATAA
>NW_022685220.1:1353194-1364630 GCF_011630105.1 Anneissia japonica
CTTATTATCTTAGGGGATGCGAAAAGGATGGGGAAATATGTGCTACTAAAAAAATTACTTGTGCTACCAAATTTTTTTGGGGGGTGCCAGAAAATTTTGGCAGTGCTACCAAGAAAAAAAAGTTAATTTCAAGCCCTGCTATTAGAGGAATGCGGTACATATGAATCACTGCCATGTGGTCAGAACAGCTAAAGATCCATTGAAAAACGAAAGTAAAAGTCATTGCAGTATTTTTCCCTCAACTAAACTTGAATATGGGGCTATATTCACTTTGTGTGAAGGAGACTTTTTTTACAGGTAGGTTTTGAATCGCAGACATCGGTTTTGCATTATTATGCCTGTAGTCTTTGAAATAAACATAATTATAATAGATAATATATCTATTTGGAAATCACTTCAGAAACAGTGGCAGACATCACAGTGATGATGCATCCATACACACACAAAAGTAAATGCAATCAAATATATTCTTATACAATCACATCAATAATGATAATAAAAAAGCTGAAAGACAGTTACATCAAAAGGGCCTAGGCCTATTACAATTTAAAGAAAGTGAATACTGTACCAACAAATGTAAATTTATGGCTTGGGTGAATAATACTGTACATAGAAAATGTTAACACAACCAAAAGAAAATTGTAGGTATGTATCCTAAATGAATAACTTATCTTTAGGTTGTTAATGTTAGATAAGTAGGCAATGAGCATAAACAGTTATACAGAATAAATAAGTAGTGATCTAACAATAAATCTGGTAACCACGTACAGGTATGAGATAAAATATTACTACCGGTATTTACCGGTGGCACCACAATAGATCTATGGGCTACGGGAATCTAGAGTCTACAAAAATGTATATCAAACTATTTGGGTTGATTATGATGTATTTGGAGACGGTGGTTTATAAAGTTCGACACATGAGCATAGACCGTCAGCAAGCAGACGGAAGAAAGTCCTATACAATAAGAATATTATTCATTGCTAACCAGGTAGCAGGCAAAAATATGATTCTTAGTAGTACTGTATCTAAATGAAATCAGCTAAGCCAGTGGCATATCTAGGGGTGTGAGCCGCACAACCCTTCTAAAATAATCTGAATTGAATCCGAATTTGGCGAATTATTTTCACTTGCAATTCGCCAAAAAGTGATGTAAGATGTATAATTTATGATTTACAAAATGTAATAAATCTTTTGATATTGATGTTTTTTTAGCTAGGCCTAGACTAGCCTAGCGATGCCATGTATGGTAGCATTGGTTGACATATCTTTTGGGTGTCAGTGTTTGTTTACAGTACATTTAGCGTAGCAGTTTTGATCTTTCACAAAATCTGATCTTTGTTGTGCGAAATTGCGTAAAATCTCCAAAAGTTAGCGGCACTTTTATATTCGAGAGTGGCACTTATTAAAAAGATAACCGTGTGGCACTTGCATGCTCTTTCCCATGTTACCTATCTCACATATTCCTGTAGTTCGATTAACGATATAGATAATGCTTGTGTCTGAATTGTGTTCTATTCATTTGAACACTATTCTATACCTCCATGATTGCTGGCTGATTTACTGCATCTCTTCAAAGAACATAGAATTCTAGCATTTACTACAACAACTTGTGTGCAAGATCCACACGTTTGCTGAGAAAGTAAAAAAAAATATATATTTTAATTTTAGTAAATCATACTACAGTACATGTTTTAAGTCGGCATTTATATCGTTTCTAGCCTATAATAATAACTTGTACATAATCCTGACTCCTTGGCTCCATCTATAAGTGTGTAACTAGGCTTAAGCCAGAGTCACGACCACCACAACACACAGGCGACTACCGTAACCCTACGCACACTGCAGTTCAGATAGAGCCTAGGCCTACATAGAATAAACTTCATTTTTCGGATTCCGAATATTTTCGGAAGACTGCTTTGTACCAGAACCTATTAACTATGATTTTTTAATATTGTTATTAAAGAACTGAAGCTTACTTCTTGTGAAGTACTTTTTATGCACCGACTTTCCAAGTTCCAAATCTCCCGGCGGTGAATATTTGGGGACCCATCCACTCATCGGATCCCATGTGATTTCTGATTTCGTTCATTCATTGAAATAAATTTACTCAACTAGCATCCATCTCATTGATTGAGGTCGGCGCTAGACGCAAAAGATTGTAACATGGATGGAGAATAAACAAGACTAGTAGTGTGAATCTAGGCCTAGCCTTGCCATGGAGTTGTTATTTTAGATAAAGAACCAAAATAACAACTATCTGACCTAGCTAACAACATTGTTATGGCTGAGCGAGTGCCATAATATATTGGCTTAAGATAAATGTTGTTTCATTGCTCTCTGAAATCCTGGAAATTACATTTTTGTGAAATTTTCGGGATATTTTTAAAAATCGGGAGAAATTAATAAAAATCAGGAGGGCGTGAGATGGCCTCAAAAATCAGGAGAAACCCGTGATTTTTGGGAGATTTGGGATCTCTGGCAAATCAATTGCTGCGCTTGTTCTGATACCTAAATCGCCATTACAATATTACTAACAACATCGTTCATACTAAAACTATCAGTATAGGCCTATTCAATAGAGCACTGTGCACAAAACATCATCTTATGTTGTGTATTATTTAAATGTGTATACAGGGCATGATTTAATTTTCTTTGGTGACTCGCCCACTGGGCAAGTTTACTGTATATTTCACTAGCAAATTCGCTATTTTACTAGCCTAATCACTGGCTACTTTTTACAAAGTACTTAACATATGTTCTTGGCCAAGCATACTACAGTATACCTGAAGCAATAGTTATAACTGATCACTGGTACACCTGGCTAGTAATAAGGTAGTTTTACTAGCCCAGAGGAGTTTTTACTAGACATTGTATGACGGACTAGTACTAAATCGAGGCCTGTGTATATTCATATCATCATTATTAAATATTTAAAAACTGCATTAAAGTCACTATATTTATTAAAGGCCAAATTTTTAGTTCAGTTGGGTCTGCCATGTGGTACATTTTGAATGTCCTACTGGTCCTACTAACACAATCAGTATTCAGTATGGAGCATATTGAATACTGATTGTGTTAGTATTCAATATGGAGCATAGGTATACACATCTTTACTAAAATTACTTTTTTTTAAAAGCAGTCCTTACAGGGGAAAATTTTAGCAAAACTGGCTATGGGTGTCAAAGAGCCTGTTTCCACTGACAAGAAAGAACCGTTTTTTTGTGGCAGTAGAAACATGGCCACAAAAAATAACCATTCTTTTAACTATTCTTTTGGCACGGAATCAATACTGTGCCGAGAACACCACAGAACCGTTTTTCGTAAAAGAACCATTCTTCGTGTGGTAGTCTGATTTGACCTACTGTATGTTATAAACTTTGTCTAGTACTAGTAGACTTTTTGAAAATGACAGAATTGAGAATTAATTTTTATCAGACGTCTCATGTAATTTCCTCTTACATAATTTTACTATTGGACGTATTCAATATTAATTTCTTCAGTGATGATAAAAAATGTCAGTGTTCTACCAGTCCAGTGATGACGATAATTAATCATTTATTATTAGAAAAAATTAGTAAAACAAATTTTCTATTCTCAACACAAAAAAGTATTCGCTTCTGTTAAGTTAGAACAAAGTTCCAACTTTGTTTTATTTGAATACCGACATTAGCTTTTATTTGGATGGGAGAAATCACCAAATTTTGTTTGTTTGTATCTCGGTAGTCAGGCGAAAATATAAATTTGTTAAAGCTTTTATTTTTAAAGTAATGTAATATTAAATTGCATTCTGGGTAATTTTCATGTCTTATTCACCTTGGATGTAGAGTCAAAAATTTGTTAATCCGATAATCTACAAATGATAAGTGAACCGTTTCTATCTCGATTTTCAGTTGAAATTAAGAAATAATAAATTAAATGGTTTAGTGGATGTACAGTTATTATTCTTATTAAATGATTGTTTTGAAAACCAGGTTCATCAATTCCTGTACTTGAAAGCAACTTTCTATATATTACTAACACCACCACTAACATTTAATATACACAAAACACCATCTTTATGATGTGCTTGGCTAGTTTTTAGCCTTATAACTAAATTTATTAAAGAAGAAATAGCAGAACAGCACTATTTATTTTATAGTGGTCTTTATAATTAGAGGGAATATTTTCGAGCGGGGCCCCCAAAACCATGGTCTTGGGTCTCTAAATTGAGAGTCTTCAATTGGAGGAACAGCTTATGGACCACAGCAAAGTGGTCTTTAATTGGGGTTTTTAATTGGAGGGAGATCTGTAATTACAATTTATTTATATTCTTTACATAATAAATACAAAAAGAATCCTGTTACAAATTTTTTTCTGGTCAGGTTCGATCTTTGTAAAAAAAATATATAACCGACTCTAGACTCTTTGGATCAATCAAAGTTACGCTATAAAATGATTTTTTTTTTTGGCAGTATACAGTGGCATATACTGATTACGTAGCTAAGACCCCGACAAGAAGGAGGTCATTAGAAACATTCACTTAATTTTCTTGTCAGGAAATTAAAGCCTTTACATATTTGTCAGCATTCACTGTGTATTAATAATGCATTTGAGTACTGTTCCACTTCCTACCGTAGTACTCAGGCGGGAAGGAAAACAGACTTATCTGTAGACAGGAACAGTTCATTTCTTAAATAAGTATAATTCCTTAAATCCCGGGTATCCAACCTTTTTAAGCTGGTGGCCAGTTCCATCCTGTTGAGACCAGCAGCAGGCTGACATAAAAATAAATTGCGTACTTCCAATTTTCTTCAGTGTCACCACCCATTTTCTTTTATAACAGTGGATAAATTTTACGATTATGGCATCTCTAGATGGCCGGAAATGGCACTTTCAGACTTAAATTTGAATATAATTTTCTTTTTTCTCCCATTTTTTAATGATTTTTTTAAATTTTGAGGTGGGAAAATGCCTGTGCCCCCTTTAATCTGCCACTGTATAGGCCTACCTTTACAAGTCTTGGAAGTAGGCCTACCTGTATTATTAGCCTTGGTGTTTCAGCATCAACTATGATAAGCCTTGTTTTGTAAAAATGAATGCAGTACAGTAACATTAGGAAGGGTGGGAGATAAAAGAAAAAAAACGTGCACCACAGGTTTTTCTACCCTACCACTAGAAATTTTTCCGAGCTCAAATAAATCTACTCATGCAGTTGGCCTATGGGTCAGAGGTTAGTGGGCCCTAAAAGCTCTGTCCATACTGACACATACAGAGTTTGCCATACCAAACCAGCATCAATGACCAAAACAAGAAAATACATATTGATTCTGTTAACTTTTCGGTGTAACTTCACCTATTTCCTCTTAAACCACTGGCAGGAATGTGCTCATTTTCCATACACTGGGGTTTCTATATGTCACAAACACAGTAAGCTACTTTTCTAGGCTGGCTATTGGATGACAATGAAAAAAAAACAGCCAAAAACCATCCAAATGTCAAATAAACAGTTGCATCACCTTGGGCTATGTTTCGCAACTTCATTACGTCAAAAAGAAACTAACCCTCTCTTAGGTTCTGTACCGCAGTGCTTCACGTCAACATATATCGTACCAGGCTGCGAAATAAATATTTGGAAATAAATGAAACTGAAACTGTAAATGGGATGTTATAGAAATCAATCAGGCAGAAATAAAGATATGCCTGGTCACAAGGCATGATGTATTGTAAGGCCTAATAATTTTGCCTAGACCAGGGCTAGCCTACTGTAGGCTACAGTAGCTAGGGTCTAGATCCCCTCTCTCGAATCCGGGTCGATTTGGTTTGTGTATATATGGCTATGCTATTATACCAGTAGTGCAAGATAGCGTGACTTAAGTTTAGGGTCAAGCCGCTTTACCAATCAGCACCTCCAATTTACAGTTTAGGGTCAAGCCGCCCCACCAATCAACACCTCCAATTTACTTATTAGCATGGGACAATGTCCACAGGCTATTTTGTTAGTTAAATACTTGATTGGAGAAAATATTTCTCTCATGCCTTACTACGCGTATACTGTATGCTGTATTTTCATGTACAAGAGAGTACTCCAGTGTAGGCCCTATCTATCAATAATTCCTCACAAGGACTATTCTGTGGAATAGAGACACTCAAAACGTTATCTACTGTGTAAAGAGGTCCTTTAGAAAAATAATGACAAGGTAAATATAACATCCACAATGATTGCCTCCTAAACTTCTCATAACATTGAACTATATACATCACCACCTTTACCCACTCATCCAACACCGTGAAAAGCATGGGTGTGCTAGTATTCATTATTCTCAACATTATAAGATTTATAAGGTCATTTACTGGAAACCACATACTCTTGCCAAAGTTATGAGTAAAAGTAACCTATTATTAATTACAGCTTCTCTGTACTAAACTGGCATTAACATAGTGACAGTACACTGGTTTGATGGTAAGCCTCATGTGGTATCATATGTCCATATACCACACAAATTTGTCCCACAAATAGTGATGGTATGGACAGAGTATGCATACTTTATGGATTTGGTGTTTTGTCAAATGATAGGTCAATATTTGATGAGACTTTTTATCTGATTATACAGTACTGTAACTTTATTGCTTATTTCAGTAATATTTGATAAAACAAATTGTGTGTCTTTCCATATCTTTTGGAAATTTGACCATGGAGGTACTATTATAGTCAATGACAATGTTTGAATATACCTTGACAGTAATAGAATAATAATACCTGCATGATCAAAGAAAGTATGATCGGCTTAAAGGTTTGAATATATTTAAATAATATCTATTGTAGGCATTACCGTATTAAATCCTTACCAAGGTCATCCCAACCCTTTCTGTGTCGTTGCTTGAAACCTTCTTATGCAGGTTATCGTAAAGGCTACCAAAAAGAGCTTTAATTTTTTTAAAACCAGACTACAGTCTTGTGCAAGTTTTATTTTTTAATTTACAGTAAATCACATTTTTTGTTCTGATATTTTTATTGGTTCTGGTATAGAGACCTTGTTTGCTTGTTCCATCCTATTACAGTACTATTTTTGTTATTTCAGATCATAATTGTATTTTATATTCTTGTAAAATAGATGAAAAACCTGAAAACTTAAAATACTTTATAACTAAATTACTTTTTTGATCATTAAAATGATGTACTGTAAAAATCTCACAAACATTGTTTATTTGATAGCTAATGTAATACTGTATCATCATGCCTTTTCCTTGCCCCTGGCAAGTTTGTACTTTAACATTGCTGAATAATAGTAATTATTATTATTAGGCCTATTATTATTTATTATTATTAGGCCTATTATTATTATTATTATTATTTGAAAATCAAAAATTATGTACTGTAATGATTTTGTATGTCATTGTGAAATATATAGATTTGATTTGTATCCATTGCTGTCTAGTTATAGTACGTACCTTCAATTTAAATGACATTATGTTATTATTATGATAGATTTAATCTTGAATCATTTATTATTAATTTTATCATCATTAACCTACAGATTTATGTTTTTATGTAGGAAAGTGACATAATGGCAACAGAACTGAATGATGAATCTCAAACCAATGAGGCAACAGCTGCTGCAACTTCACCTGAATCATCTGTGACAAAAGAATCCAAGTAAGTGGTGTTTTGTTTTGAATATAGAGCCTTACATACTGTAAGATATTTCCCAAATCACACTCAGTGTTATTAATCTTGGTAATGCTGGTCATTAATGCATATCTGTACCTGTAGATTGAAAGCATGCACAAAGTGCAACCTCCTCCACTCACTGTGGAGTATACCTACTCATGCTGCACATCATGACGTACATTCTGTACAGTAGCCCAGTTGTACTCTAGGATGACAATACTTAGGTAAGGTGCCTTGCACAGACAAAACTGATTTGAACCCCGACCTCAAAAGGGTGAGAGCTTGAGCCGGCTTGAATTGCAACTGCTGCTGCAACTACTCCTACCAGTTAAAAAAATAATAATACAGATTGATTTATGATAATATTAACTGAAAATTAGTAATACAGTACATTTATAATAAAGCAAATTCTTATGAGTCATTTGTAATAATAAAAATATTGATATTTAAATATAATTATAATAAATTATTAGTAAATATAAATGACAGGTATGATAATGTTAATAATAATAATCATTATATTTATTGCAAATGTGCTAACATAATATACATGAGGGCCAAAAAACTAAAAAAGTATACATTACTATGAAGTATTGCTACAGCAAATCCTTTGAGCCCTGGTTTTCCATCTAGGATCTGACCACAGTGCTTATCTCTACATTTTGTATTAATGAAGTATGTTTGTGAGATACGTGTACCTCTTTACAAATCCTTCGTAAATTAATTTATTTACATACTTATCAGGTCTGATGCAGATAATCAGGTTCCATCTACTGCTGTTAATTCCTCACAAGTCCAGATAGAGACTTTAAAAGTTTACAAACCAGGTACGAAAACTTGTCCATTTTGTTTTTAACATTCTTTTTTTGCAGAAAATAAGATATTCTATTTTTTATATTATTTTCATGTGAATTGGAATGCAACAGAATTTATCTTTCCTAATGTTGTTTGAAGGTGAACTGTTTTACTGCGAGATATTGAGTATGACGGCTGCTTTTGTTAATAGTTAATTGTACATGACCTTATCATTTAATGTAACTCCGATAGGAATTGAAAAAAAAGTGGGGCATTGGGTCAGTAATTGATCCTATGATCCTGAATCATGACTTTACTATGTCTAGACAAATTTTTATGCATAATTGTCTAACAATTTTATCTTTGCATTGCACTTACATTACTTTGCATATTAGTAAGCAACTTTTTGTTTAATTACAAACTCATCTATTTTATGAATATTTACCTGGATAAAAAAAATAATTGAATTGTTCTTACAGTCTCTTCCAAGGCACCACCTTCATAAACCCGATTCCATATCAAATTATATTATGGACCAAAATTTCGACCCTAGTGAAAATAGTGACTAATATGTGGGCCCAGAAATTATCACCGTCCCTCTCTAGGAATCATTTCCATGGTCATTTTTTATTCTCAAGAAATAACATTGAACCATATATCCATTAAATGCTAAAACTTAAAGTGATGAAAATAGAAGGTGTTGAAAGCTTGAATTGTTTTGTGAAAATTTGCTCAATAATCAACACTTTGTTTATTTACCATATTATTTGTCAATTGATATTGTATTTATGGCTCCAGCCTTCATCAATACTACATATTTATTAATTCCCTAGACCACCCCACCCAGTGACAGTACCCTTGCACGGTGATCTAAGGTTAGGCAGTGTAGGAGGAACAAAGGCCCAGGGCTATTAAATAGCCAGCAGGCCCCTCAATACTTCAGGTTTTAGAGGGGTAATTATTGATTACATGATTCATTTCAATTGTAAATGTTTATGTTCCTCCAATTTTCTTGATTATTTTTTGAACTATAAAGGGTTACAAAGCTTCAAGTTATGACTAGTATTACTCACTAGCCTATGCAAATATGGGTGGTGGGTGGGAGGGAACGTAAGAGTTTTTTGAAAACATCAATTACTACCTAGTTCTAAAATTTTCGTTCTTTAAATTTCAAAATATGCCTTGTGAGAATTTAAAACATCTGAGATTCCAGAGCTTCTCCTACAGTACCCTGGGCTGCAGGGGTCCTAGAACCCTGGGCAATTGGAGACTCCTGGGCCTCCCAGCCATAACTCATGCCTACAGTCACATCAAAGGGCCTGTCAGGTATTGTTGCACTGGGGCCTATTCTCGTATAACTACGCCACTACCTTTGCATCACTGTGACTTACGAAGACCCCCATTCCATGGAAGTAACAGGGACTCGTGCTCCTGATGTTAGTGATACAAAACGATCTCATCAGGAGCTGTTTTCATATCTGTAACAGGAGAGCTTGCACCTGCCGAATCAATTTATACTCACAATGCAAATGCTGCGGTTAAACTGCGTATGGGGACATCTGGAACAGCAGCCTATCCACCTGAAACGCTACCCACGCTGTTTGCAAGAATTGCCAAGAACTACAGCAATGCGAAAGCACTTGCAGATAAACGCAACGGTGAATGGAAATTTTGGACCTACGAACAATACTATAGAGATTGCAAGATAGCTGCCAAATCTTTTTTGAAGGTTGGTAGTAAGATATGTTTTTAAATGTCCTTTATATTTTTTTAATTAACTTTTTGTAATTTTGAATCATTTTTCAAAAAGTTATTGGAATAAAATTGAATTCTGAATTGGATTTAATAGTAAATTATTTTTCAAGAAGGAAACAAACTCACAAACTGGGTAATTATCCAACACATACTGGTTTTATCTTTAATTTCTTCACAATACTTTATTTAGGCTACATTCTATTTGCAAGCATACAGTCCATTCTTTTATGAATTAAGTGACTTGAGCCATTTCATGTAAATGTTTCTTTGTCTTGTAGCATCAAATATTTACTGTACTTTAATACCTCTCTATTGTTCAGTGACCTAAATATGAAAGTACTATAAATTTGCATTACAGTACTATAAAGTGAACATTTGGTCAATAGTGCAGCACACTGGATTTAAATATAGAACAGATATCTCAGTGACATCAACACTTAAAAAACTAGATGTAGGGCAACTTGTCACACTAAATATATTAAGATATGCCCTACTATTCTGAATAACTGCTAGCTGACGTATGCTTGGTACATTAATACCAGTGCACTTCGCTGTTCCAGAGTGATTAGATCCGCAGGTTGCAGATACCTGTATTATTTTTTTAATTTCCAACTGTAATACACCATAGTTCCTCTAGTATAAGCCCATCCCCCTTGAACACAAATATTAGGCCAATTTTTGGCGGTGGGATTATACCCGGGGAATCCACTAACTAAAATTTTTAGGACTGTATGCCTAATTCAAGCCAATGTAATAGTCATGCTCTGGGCTTTTTGCTCGAGGAACATAATTTAGCAGAAAATAGGGTGTCGGCTTATATGACTTCTTTTTTCTTCTAACTTTTGCAAATGACCACCCTCTGATAAAGAACACAGTCTAGAAAAGTTAATTTAAAAACATCATTCAGCCAATGAGAATGTCCTATTAAAAACTTACACCAACCTATCAAATTTAATAATTGGATATGTTATCTTAATATATCACAAAGGATGATAATATTTGAAAGATTTTTTGTTGTTATGTTACCTGGATAGGGTAGACAGAGCCTAACAGATGTTTGTTGTTATACTTTCATAGCTTGGTTTGGAAAGGTATCATGGAGTTGGTATCATGGGATTCAATGCTCCTGAGTGGTTTATAGCAAGCTTTGGTGCAATGTTTGCTGGGTATGTTGATATTGATTAGCACTGATGACTTTAGACTGTGTCTTTAGACCTGGAATATATATATATATA
>NW_022685220.1:1364682-1386790 GCF_011630105.1 Anneissia japonica
AAACTTTGTAGATCCATCATGCCTTCATCATATTTACACCTAAGCTGAACATGGAAATAACCATAGCTATAAAAACTATCTTCAGATATTTCGTGAAATTTTGATTTCTTATGATGTTTATGTATATGGTGGTAGGGATGAGCATTACTGAAGGCCATGAACATGGACAGTCCTACCTTGAACCGTATACTCTATTCATCTTTTAGAAATCAAAATGCTTTACTTCATCAGATGAGAAAGTCTGATCCAACATAGTTTTCTCTGGCAGACAGCAATCTGATACTTTATGTCTGGCTTAAGCACTTATTGTAAAATTCCTAAATAATTAATAGTATTTTATGGTGCTTAGGGAGTGGAGTTTTTTTGTTGTCCCTGGAATTTGCAGAATTTTAAGCCAGGAGGTGGTGCCCATTCACTCGATAAATTGCTTTTATAGTATTAAACCATGAAATAGAAATGCAAATCTTTGTTAAAACCCAAGTACTATATAATATACCTCATACATAGATTCTAGGCATCTGATTGGTTAAAAATTGGACAATAGAATGTCCTATTCCCCTGAAAAATAGTACTTTTTTGACCTGTCGTGTGATGTGCAAACTCTAGGCTCCACACTTAACATCGCACTGACGGTAAAGGGGACTGCGATCAAAACGACGAAAGTGGCCTTGACTATGCCACGGATCAGCGAGTAGACGATAAACAAATATGTAGGCTGGTCGGGTCGAGCTCCTGGATGAAGAAGAAAGCTATGATTAGCAATACTTCTTAGTGAAGCAGATAGCAAAACCACTAAAAGACGAATTAAATATGTCTTGTCGATATTCGAAAAATATTGCAAGACGATGGGTACTGTTAAAATTGAGGAAATGAGCAAAGAAGAGTTAGACACATTCTTTGATTGCGTAAAAGGCCTAAGGTAGGCCTCTTCTAGGCAAGGCTGGGAAGTACTTTTTTAGCCCTCGTAGAATCTATGTATGAGGTATATAAAACAAATATTGACTGCTAGATTCGGGGGAACGGTGACTTCCGTTGCCCCTCGCTGATGTGGAGACCGTAACCTATCTTCACTCGCCCATGAGGCTGCAGTCTCCACATTACCTTGGGACAATAGATTTCACCATTTCCCTCAGGAGCAGTCAATATTTGTATACTATAATCTTCCAGTTGCAGATATTACATAATCCCTATATCATTTGTTCTTTCTTATCTTCGTCGATACCCTTTGCCATTTTTATAATTTCTTTTTGGTAACAGTTTCCCTGCAATTTCATCTCTGACTCACTTTTTCTAAATAAGATTTTTTTTCAATATTTTTTTCTGGTGCTACCAGATTTAAAGCCTCTATGCATGGTGAATGTAATAATATGAAAGAATACCTCTGGGTTATAGAAATAACAAGTTGTATTAACTTTTTTCTTCAGAGGCCTAGGTGTTGGTATCTATACCACTAACTCCCCTGAAGCATGCCACTATGTAGCAAGTAACTGCGAGGCAAACATCATTGTTGTTGAAAATCAGGCACAACTGTCAAAAATACTTCAAATATGGGACAAGATGCCTCATCTGAAAGCAGTTATCCAATATAAAGGAGAGCTGCAGGAGAGGAAAGAAAACATTTACACAGTAAACAATTTAACTTATTTTTATTTATTGGTTTTTCGCCTCAATCCAGACATGGATAATGATCTAAATACCCAGTTCGTTTGAATTACTTAAAAAGGAATTGCACTAAATTTATAGTGAAAGATGCAATACAATAAAGAACTATTAAATTTTAAGATAATCTAATCAGTGTTGAAAAATGATCCCCAAAAAGAATGATCACGTGGAAGGATAAAATATCTTTACCAGTGTTTATTGATAATATGAATAAAACATTTTGAATGATTCATTGAAGCTCTTCCTCTTAAATTGTTGGGCCAGTGCCAACGACTGCAATCTTGATAATAGGCTTCCTTTATTTCATATCATATCATATCATATATACAATTTTAATGATATTTAGCATCCAGTGTGATGAACTAATACTAGGGATGTTTAAGTAAGTTGTCAATTATATTTTCATTCCTAATTAACAGATCCATAAATAATACCTGTATAATTTCTTTATTCTATAACTTGTTAAAGAAGGTGGTAATCAAATTAATAATTAAGAAAAAAGTGAAAAGTGTGTGTAAATCACTAAAAATATAATATTATAGAGCAGTCAGTCCATAGAGGGTATAACCTCCACCCTACATGTGCTTGGATACTGAACAATACTCAGGGTAATGGGCAATTCCATTATTTTATTCATGTTTTTTTATGCTCAAATGTAAGTTCAGTTACCTTGACCATGTTCTTTTTATGTACCATGCCACTAAAGTTGATCCATTCCTTAGTTTTTGCATAATCTTGCTAACAAACATACAGACAGGGGTGAGTACATAACCTGCTTGGCAGTGATTGATTGATTAATTCATTCAACAAAAAACTAAATTAATACCTTTTTTCTTGGCAGTGGGCTGAGTTTATGGAGCTTGGTAAAGACATTAGCGATGATGTTGTAGACGCTATTATCAATTCTCAAGCTCCTAACCAGTGCTGTACGCTTATTTACACATCGGGAACTACTGGCAATCCAAAAGGAGTGATGATCAGTCATGATAATGTAAGTGGATGCTATTTATTTATTGGAAATTTGCTGGTTATGTATGTTTCGACAGATCCCACTGACATCATGTCTACTCGCACAGATAATGTAGGTTACATGATACAGTTTCTTATGGTTGGTTTTATACGTGATGATAACAACTTGACTCACTTGGAAGCTAGTCTATGACCCTGTATTAGCATTGCCATACATCTACGTTTGAGGGGGTAGTAGCCGTGAATTATGAGAAATACTTTTAATGACAGTATATTCTTGTTTTTTGGATGGCAAGCTTCATATATACAGTGCACACAAAACAAAATTCATTTTTGAAATTAACTTGCTCATTTTGAAGTAACATAAAAATTATCAACTTGAACATAGAAATTTGTATTTTTAATTCAATAATTTCTATGGTAAAGTTTATAATTTGTGTGTTGCTGCAAATGAGTTAATTTTAAAATTTTGCGGACATTACATCTTTAAGAGTACTACTGCATTCAACAGTGTACATTTATACCCCAATTAAGCAGAAGAACAGAAATACCTTGGTCAAAGACACAAGCAGTACAAAGAGGTTTTTTTTCGTAACTTCGAAAAAAATGATGATCAAAGTTGAAGCACTTTGTCAAAAAAATTTCTTTTCTAACCTGCAGTATGTGTGGACTTCGAAAGTAAGTTTTAAGACTGTGGCTCTGGCAATGGCAAGTCA
Source organism: Anneissia japonica (assembly GCF_011630105.1). Lineage (NCBI taxonomy): Eukaryota > Metazoa > Echinodermata > Crinoidea > Comatulida > Comatulidae > Anneissia > Anneissia japonica. The sequence goes on from NW_022685220.1 coordinate 1,368,030, forward strand.
CAGTGGTGTAAGTTACTTACCATTGAGTCATGTAGCAGCGCAGCTAATGGATATATACATACCTTTGGTAGGGGCAGGCTGTACTTACTTTGCAAGACCTGATGCTTTGAAGGTAAATATAATTGTGCTTTTATCATTATAATAATTGTAATTTATGAAAGAATATAATCTTAAAAGCAAAGTGGAGACAAAAAATAGCAAAATTTTGTTTCATTTTGTAATGCAGTACTCAGTACATATTTCATTCTATTTTTTACTTAAATAAATCAGCTCTACAATTGCTTTCTTTTCCAAGCAAATTGTGATCTCTCTTATTTTATATTCAATACGTGGTACTTCCCATGTTTTACTAGTTTTTGGAACACTGCAAATTCTGTGAATTGCCCATGCTTAATCAAATCCTGTTTTGAAACAAAATGAGAGTTTTAGTGAAAACAACTGAATTGAAAGTTGCAAAAAATAATTGCATTTCAACTGAACGAATCCCTCATCCAATTTGTGCAAGAATTTTTACCTAATTATGACATCTCAGTCTTTGTTTCCTTTGGGAAGTACTCTATAATTATCTTAATCCAACCAGGTAATTTACACTTTAACATACAACTCAATTATTTTTTCTTTGGGAAGTCCCTATAATCCACTTTTTCTCCACTACAAGATGTGTCTGTACTTGAAGATGTTGGATTTAGTTTTTCAGGATTATACAAGTGATTTCATAACACTTACTCAGTTTTTATTATTTACTTTGTTTTAATGTTTTTGTTTTGTAGGGTACTTTAGTAGATACCTTAAAAGAAGTCCGTCCCACCGCATTACTCGGTGTGCCACGGGTTTGGGAGAAAATTATGGAACGGATGCGATCTGTGAGCCAAAATGTGACAGGCTTCAAGAAGCGAATTGCTATTTGGGCTAAAGGGATTGGATACCGGGGCAACATTAATATCATGAATGGGTGAGATACCTATTATACAATGCTTACTGCCTCTTTAAGGTTGTGTCATCACCTAGTTACATTTGAACTTTCTCTATCCAATCAGATTTAAATGATGTATTATTAAATGTGTTGTTGTTTGTGTTTTAGGTCACCGCCACCTTGGGGTTGGACTGCCGCTAATTTCCTTCTGTTTAGGAAGGTAAAGTGTTTCATAAACTCTGTTCCAATCGTTCACTAACTAAGGATAAGTACTCAAATGCTGGGCTCACGCTAACCAATCACCAAATTGCCATGGGCGAAAAATACTTTGGATTGGCTAAAAAAAAATCAACTGCTTTAGCCATAAGCTTGCTAAAATACATCGTTTTTTTCATTTGAGCTCCATTTATCGCTAACTCCATGCGACGCTTATTTGTGTTGTTGTATGAGTAGTCTTAATGCAAACGTCATTGCGTGCCTCGCAAGTTATTTTTTATTTGTAATTGTTATTTTAACGCGGTAGATGCATGGCAGTGGCTGTATGACCTAGACTAATATGAAGGTACACCTAGCTTGGGTTTTTCCACTAAAACATGAGGGCCGATGCAATGTGATGGTGGTCGAAACAGTAGGCCTATATTCTAGTGTCATTAATAATAATTTAATCAGTAATTTCATGTTATAGTCAAATACATAAAATACCTTTAAATAATGTGTGAAATAATTTAATAATGTACCGTGTGGGTCACTTTGATACACGGTGTACATACTTGTGTTGTAGAGAAAGTAATTTCGCAAGCAAGGCTAGCCTAGCCCAGGGCCTAGATCGTGTTTCGCCCTTGATTATCATGGTGACAGGCGATTGATCCCAACTGGTGTGGACGATCGGGTCCCAAGCCAATTTTGAATATACTGTACTCTAGTTAAACTATTACTAGCTGCCCACCCCCGATATCGTTGAAAACTAAAAAGAAAATACTGAATAGGCCTAGGCCTACATAATTTTTTTCAACTTTTGTGTTGATAGGCCTACATATTCAGCAAACTTTCTAAGTACCTCATTTATTGGTCTGCTAAAAAATATTAATTTGCCTATCAAATAACATTATCTCTCCCACCTCCCTGAACCTACTAGAAATTTTTTCTGGTAACCTCACTGAGGCAAGGGTGGTGAAACCACCCCCCCCCCCTTTTTTTTTGGAAAAAAAAAGAAGAAATAATTTATTCTCCCAAAAATACATCAGAGGTTTATTTTTTAGGTATTTTTGGGAGAGAAATATACTGTAGGACCTCCCTAGAGTAGTGCTGTCCCGATCGCCTCCCCCTTGTACATCTCTGGATCCACCCCGGTAGGACTCTAGTCAGTCCCTTTGTTCGGACTCCACTGTCAAACATGTTGGACACCATGTCCAGTCAGCAAGTTTTGACTAATGATTTTCAACAATTTTTGTCAAATTTTGGCTAAAGACAGCTTCAATTGGCTAAAAAAATTTGTTGACTTCAGCCAATTGGTTAAAAAATATGTTAGAGTGAGCCCAGAAATGCAAGCATCTACCAGTTTACTTTAGGATTATATCCAAAGATAAAAGACAGGTAAATCAGTCTAATTGCTGTTTATTCTTTTTGTAGGTAAGACAAACTCTTGGCTTGGACCGTTGCCTTCATTGCTTCTCTGGGGCTGCTCCTCTGTCTCAAGAAACTGTTGAGTATTTCTTGGGTGTTAACATACCTATTTATGATTTGTATGGAATGAGTGAAAGTTCAGGTAAATCAACATACTATTAATTTCATTTTTTCACCATAATGTCAATCATAGAACACATTTTTTATTTCATTATTTTAACTGAGGAACGCATTCAGTATTAAATACCTAATGTCCCATTACTACAGGGAATATACTTTTTGCATTGCATACTTTGCAGTTTGTCGCTGGATTCCAGTGCAGTATAATAGTAGCAATGCATGAAAAGCAGATACTCAGTATTTAGCACTTTCGTTGTACTCTCTCTAGTTTTTTCAACAATATATCACATCACACAGCTATAAAGTTAGATAAACAAGTACATAATAACATCTTAATCCCTTTACCATTCATTTATTTAAATATTTTTTATCTGAAGTTTTGTTATTTGATTATATTTTTATTATTTTTAAAAAATAGGAAAGAGTTTGATTTATTGAAAAAATGATCAATGTATGATGTAAGTAGATAACAATGTAGTCTTATTCACAGTTAAATTGATAATTTCAAATGGCTCTAATTTCATGGTAAAAGCCATAGAATGCATGCTAATAAACTGTTAAGTACATTTTAACGCATGTGCTTTAACAATCTAATTGTGTAATAATAAAGATAATAATAATAATTATTATTAATATTATCATCTCCGCCAGGAGATATATGTTTTCAGTCGTGCAAGTTTGTGTGTGTGTGTGTGTGTGTAACGTTTTGGTGTTTTTGTGTGGTTTTTTTTTTGTGTGCGACATATCTCAAAAATGGCTGCGTTGACATAATTGAAAATAACAGGGAGTGTTAGGTGTAACCCAGTGAAGAAATGATTTTGGTGACGGTCCGTAGTAGAGTGTGAATGTGAGGACCATTTAAAGTGATTTGAGAGCAAACGTCCTTGACAATATATTTCAAAAACTAAACTGATATCAATGAAATTTTTGTAAAAAAATTAACCAAGTTACAAGGAAGAAATTATGAAGTGTTGGTGACAATCCAAATTCGGGTGTGCATTTGAGGGCCATTAGGTTATCTCGTAAATGGATCAATGGATAAAAATGACAATTTGCAGAATAGTTTGTCATGTTTTAATAAAGAAGTTTTAAATTTTGGTCACAATGTCATGAATTCCTACTTGACGTATTTCCGAGCGGTAAAGAAATGACTAGGAATCCCTCTTCAACATATAAAATATAAACACAGTTCACAATATTGTAGCACAACTCTCAAATAGACTTATTCTTTATAAACTCCAACAAGAATCCGGTCTCAAAACAACGCAATAACATTATGAGTCTCAAAAAAGAGCTCCAGAAAGAAAAAACTATGATCTTATATACATTAGCCCTACAACTCCAGAGCTATCTAGAGCATTCAGTTTTGCCGAATTTCCTTATTGGCCAGTGTACATCATAACTAACCAATAGGCTTATTGCCTCTAGTACTTCAAAAACTAGAAGCTTCCAAATTTTTCTCTTGGATTCCACATGGTCACTTGTGTTCCTATAATTGAACCAATGTGGTTTACACTGTTTTGTCAAATAAATGTTCTTCTAGAATGTTCTATGTATTAAATATCTTACAATAAGTAAAGGAATAATAATTTATTACACACGATCCGAAGTAGGGTGTGGATATGAGGACCATTTAAAGAATAAGTTTACCGTATTACCGGAAGCAGAAACAATAGCTATATGATGAATATTTAAGTGCAATTACAGTAAAGGTGTACTAACTTCACTTTTTTCGTAACTTATTGGGAATATTTCTAATGCATCTTTACATTTAAACATTTGACACTAAAAAACAAGTTTTTAAAATTCTATTTGCATAATATTTCCATTTCAACACCAATACATGCTATGTATTTTTTTAGCGTTTTAAGCATACTAACTTCACTTTTTTCAGAACTTATTGGCAATATTTTTAATGTATCTTTGCTTTTAAACACCTGACGCTAAAAACCAAATTTCCATATTTCTATTTGCATAATATTTCTATTTCAACACCAATACATGGCATGTGTTTTTTTTTAGTCAGTTGTAAGAGTAAAACATGCCAGTGTGTTAAGCCAGAAGATGTAAGGAATTGGCAGGTGTACATATGATACAATACAATGCGTTTGGAAAATAAATTGATTATATTTTGGTGTGGATAATATATGGACCATTCAAAGCAAAACGTTGCAGATCAGATATGTCAAAAACTAATTAACTGAATTGAATGAAACTTTTGTGTTAGTAATTTTTTTAAGTAGATGGTGGCTGGAAAGTAGGAACATATTTTTGAGGATTTATTTTATAGAAAGAGATTGGCAGTGCAGGGGCGGATTTAAGGTGGTCCGGCCCAGCCCGGCCCCTGCCCTCTTTTGGAAGGTTAAAAAAAAAAAAAAATGATAGCCCAGAACGCCTTAAAGGTTTTCGGGCGTCTAGAACACAACAATTTTGCGAGGCATGCCCCGGACCTCCTAGGACAGTGTTGTCTGAATCGGCCCCCCTTTCGGCCCCATCCTTTGGGCATATCTGGATCCGCACCTGCAGTGGGCTGAGATATGCTCTCTACTGAGTGCTCTTGTTATTATTATTATTATTATTGTTGTTGTTATTGTTATCATCATTATTTAATATTAAGGTAAGAGGTACAGGCAAAAATTGTTTTTGTGTAGTTTGGGGCAGTTATTTCGAGAACAGCACATATTTAATAGTGATACAAAGATTCAAATCAACTTTATTGTCAAAAATGAATTTGAGTCAGTGGTGCATACAGTATTACTAATTAATGAAGTAAATGGTCACATGATAATTTAGGTTGTACATAATCTATCTGACCTGTTCCAACGCCAGCATTATAGTATCCCGATAATATGAGACATCATCAAAGCATTTAGGTGTGTACACTTGATAACCAAGATCTTTATTAAAATTAAATTGTATTTCTATAAACTGTGAGTGTGATGAGTATTTTCAGAAGCAGTGCTTCTCAAAGCGGGCCTCTGCTACAGTACGCCTTCCTTTCATTTATGTGTTTATTTATTCATCATTAGAAAAACAGCAGCACAAAAAGCTGAATTGTACTACCAATTTACAGTTCAATCACAGTTTTTTTTTAGTTCAAGGAGTAGCACGCCCTCTATTTTTCATTGCATTAGATAAACATAACTGTATGCTGTGGAAAAACAATGGCTGGATCTTGGTAGAGATACAAATTTGCGCTACATCTTGAACTAAAAACAAACTGGAAATTACCATCGTGTGTGGGTGTACTGTATGATTGCAGGCGCGTAAATATATAATATTCATAAACAATAATCTACAGTTGATTAAAACATAAACAAACATAGTTATAATTAATAACAAAACAACCACATGGACTTATGTATGCTAGGCCTACATTATGTTCTCATTGACTGGACCACCCAGCCTACTGTATAGGGTGGTTTGCCTATAAACTGGTTGAACAGTTGAGTAAACATTCTATGTGTTCGAATACTGAACTGCTACCTCAGATTTTTCAATATTCTTTCATTCTGTATGTTTACATTCACGCATTAATGCATTGCCAGAAAGATTTAATAGATACATTTTTATCCTGATTTCAATAGCATGCTATATATTATGTAGAGAAACCATTTCATATAGATTTTAGATATCATTTCATTGTTAAATATTCCTTTATGCATTTTATACACTGTACTATGATTTGAATTACAAATTTAGTGTATGCATTTTTTGTCATTTTGCATTACAGTATGTTCTAATTTTTATATATCATTTTATATAATATTGATCCATGTATTTTTTGTATATTAATGTGTTATTTTTATTTTCAGCTCCTCATTCGCTCTCTATGCCTGGCAATTTCCGTCTTGGAAGTGTGGGAAAAGTCATTGAAGGTGCAAAGACAAAGATCAGTGATCCTGATGAGAATGGCAATGGGGAGGTTAGAATTATTTATTAATGTATTTTGAGGGGTAGTAAGCCTCTACAGATCAGCCAAGCTGATTAGAAGAAGCCCTCTATTTCAAGTAGCAATAAGAAAAAACAATACCATTAGAGAAAACTTAAAATGATGATAAAATTCCAAATAAAGTCAGACACATCATTTTGAATCAGCATTTGCATGTCTTACTTTATTCGAAATACATATTGTATTAAGTTATCTAAAACTTTTCAGTACAGAAATTTTAAAAAATACTTTTATTACAACAACTAACAACATTTTATACATATATGAAAATGTATAGTAATACATTTTACTATTACGTAGTTTTTTTTTTTTGTTTTTTTTTATTGTATTAGGAAATAGCCACTGTGTCACCTCTATGCCCGTATGCTTATTTAGTACTAGAACCTTTACTTCATTTACTGCATGAAACACATTACTTGTAATGTTTTTCTAAGAATAATCAATATGACTTTACTATGCCATAAAGGCCATTAATTATTAATGGTGCCATTATTAATGGTGGATTTCTTTGGTAGGTATGTTTTTATGGTCGGCATGTATTTATGGGTTACCTTAACATGGAAGCAAAAACCAAGGAAGTTATTGACTATGAAGGCTACCTGCATTCAGGCGACATCGGCATGGAGGACAAAGATGGGTTTTTGTATATCACCGGTAGAATCAAAGGTATATCTTTGTAAATTTTTACAGAACAATGAGACAAAAATTATTACATTGCTATTTGATTTCTATCATCCAATATATTTTTAATAAATATCTTTTATATTAAAAATTCAATTAATAATGGAATTGCCCATAAACGCCCTGCATTTACTAATTCGGAATTCACGAACAGGACTGAGGTATGGGTATAATAGGTAATATAGTTGTTGTATTTATAGTTATTATGATTATTATTATTAATAATTATTGCTAAAAATTACAATTACAGCTCAAAGCATATACAGTATTCCTTTCTGAAATCTCTAGAATATATTTTGCTTAGCCCTGTTGGGTGGATTGTAAAAAAACACATTGTCAGGACATTGTCAGATGACCATTTCAATAATCACAAAGTGACTGTCTATCATTGTTGGACTACAAATTAAAAACTTCTTTCTATGTAGAACTAATCATAACTGCTGGAGGAGAAAATGTTGCTCCAGTCCCTATTGAAGATGTGGTCAAGAAAGAAGCTCAAGTTATTGGAAACTGTATGCTTATTGGCGATCAGAAGAAATTTCTTAGTTTACTCGTCACCTTAAAGGTTTGAATGACATTTATTCATATTTTACATGTATGTAATTTTTGTTTTATATAAATAGCATTGTTATTGTTATTATGATGGTATTTTAAAACATTTATTTACTTTATTAATTTACTTATTTCTATTTTGATGTAAGTTTGCGTCAGGAAAATATCATAGGAGTTATGAATACTCAGTACATTCCCAAATTCTTGTGAAAAAAAAAGAATTACTTGTTTCTGTTATTGAAATTTATTGTGACTAGATAATCTTATATTTATGTACTATTTGAGTCACTCCAATGTTCTTGCCAATATCATGAATAAGCCACTGCACTGGAATTTGGCTCAGTACAAATACTATCGATTGATAGATTGAAGAACAAGGGTTTAGAAGCAGGTGCATTAAATTACAGTTCTGTTTTTTTTTTCTTAGGTAAAAATTGATGAAACCACATTGGAGCCATCTTCAGAACTGAGTGTGGAAGCCCTGAATGTGTGTAAGACAATTGGAAGTGGGTCCAAAACAGTGGCTGAAGCCATCGCAGACGAGAAGATAAAAAGCTATATACAGACTGCTATTGATACATACAACAACAAACATGCTACATCCAGAGCGCAGAGAATTCAGAAGTACATATTTATTGAGAAGGACTTCTCAGTACCTGGGGGAGAATTAGGTTAGATTTGTATTATTTTTGTTTTACTTTGAATTCAACAATATAATAATTGTTGATAAATTGATCTTCATTGTTGTTTGATTTTCATTATATCATAATTTGTTAAGTAGTTGCTGATTAAGTGAGCTCTTCCAATAAGATTAAGAGGGTTGCTGATGGATTGTTTTGTTTAAAGGGTGGCGAAATGACGATTGGTTGAGATTTCGATCAGTGTTTGTAGGTTTGTGGTGTAGCTTGTGTCATAGCAAATTGCTGGTGGTTTTGGTAACACATACATCCAAAAAACAGGATAGATCTATCTGATTCAGTTTCCATAGTGAAAGCGATAGTGCGGTGTTGTGCATTAATATACTCATGACACTGCTTGGATAGGTTGTGCATGCACTGAGCTCCGCCAAGCATACATAATAATAGCACACAATGGCCCCACCTGCAAAGTCAAAGCGGGCGGCTAAAAAAGCATTGAATGAGGCTGTTCAGATGAATTCCAATGCCATAGCTCGGATGAAGAAGACGTTAGGCCTGACAGTTTTGAATCTTATGTTCGTGAAACCCTTAAAGTATTGGTGGACGGTCAACGTGAACTGGAAAGTAAATTGGCAAGGTCAATTGAATTTAACAGTGAAAGGATTACAGAGCTGGAAGGTGCAGGGATGATATTTTTCTGATTTAAATCGGATTTCCGATTTTTTAAACATGAAATTGACTTCTCGATATTATGTCAAATTCGTGGAATTTTTTTTTTTGGAGGGACGAGTAAGGGTGGTATTGGTGGTGGAGGTTGGTTCGTAATGTCGTATAATCGTTTTTCATCTTCTTCTCTGAAGCTTTATTTAAAATAAACACACAAAATTCACCATGTTGGTGGCGCTATAGTGATATTAATTAACTGATGATCGGTTCTCTTACGTTACTGCCATCAAAGAGTATAATATACTCTTTGCTGCCATGTACTACAAGTGCGTTTATAATGGCAATCTTATTCATCCGGTGGTCGGACCTATAATGTGTCTATCGAGCTTGCAAAGAAAGCATGCGTCATATCATTTGCCACCCGTTATACCGTTTCGGAATTATATCGCTCTCGTTTTTGCTTACTTTTGTATTTACTTAATTCGATAAATTAATTAAACCATGGCTTCGCTAAAATTTGTGAAGCGGAAAGATGAAGGAACTGTGAAGGAAATAGAATAGATTTGTTGTTCAACACCGAGGCCTAGCGCGACGAGGCCCATTCTAGGCCTGACATCATCGCGGTGCTAAGATGCTCTAGCTCTGGGACGCGTGCCTCCAGGACAATGTCTAGTCTAGGCCTAGGTGGCGTCGTGAGGGCTTACAGCTACCCACTAGCGCCCCCCCCCCACCATCAAAGCCAACTCGGATTACAACCAGCAGCGCAACCCTAATAGACCATTTCTATACAAACCAAATTAACACCGTGATAAAATCTGGTGTACTCAAATAAAATTTCAAAATCGATAGGTGTTATTAATAAACTCAAATACTTTTTTCCGCAGCGTATCTTATTAAACCTATATAACTCACTTGTACCCCCTTATTTACAGTATTGCAATATTGTATGGGCAGCCGACTATGCAACCAATCTTAATAAATTACATAAGTTTACAGAAACGTATTATTCGTATTATATCCCCCTTTTATTCTCCGTCTGAACCTTTATTCAAGAAATTAAATATTCTTAATATTTATGATCTTCACAAAATCCGAATTTCCTCTTTTATGTTTAAATATGTCAATGGACTACTACCTTCATCAATTTCTAATCTTTTTATTAATCAATCAATCAATCAATCAATCAAGTTGATTTGGTCATGTGTATTTCGTATTAATTGATTCATTTTTTTTTTAAATGGGTCAGGTTGAGACAAATTGACACTTCTAGACCATAATTCCCATAACTATTATTTTGTTAACAAATTTGTTTGACTTTAATTTATATATTTCTCATTCATATGCTTTACTATTTTCATTGGCAAATTATGATTAATTATGTTATTATGGTGAAATAAATGTTGAAGAAAAGAAGAATAGGTAGTAGGAATTCCCCCAGATCACAAATGTACCATCAACATATCGGAGCCATAATCGGAGCAATATATATTTCACCTGGTCTCTGTACACAGTGGCGGCGCCAGCGGCAGGGGGCCTTAAGCCCCCATCAGTTTGGTCAAGCCCCCCCCCCAATCGGCCAAAGCTCGTCGGACCAAAAGAAAACAAAAAATAGGCCTAGTTTTCCCATCCCAGCCATTTCCGGCCATCTAGATGTCCCAATTTTTTTTTAAATCTTGTTTTGGGAGGAGGGGACATTTCCCCACCCCGACTCAGGCCTTCAGCCCTCAGACAACGCTGCGCACTATAGTTACACCCATAAATACTTAGGGCTTCCCCCCCAGTGGGACATCTTAGCCGCTCCCCCTCCCCCCTATAAATTTTATCCTAGAGCCGCTAGTGTCTGTACACTGCACCATATAAAGACTGCAGGCAAAAGCTTGAGTAATTAAATAATTGAAGTTAGTATACTGTATATAAAGTGCTAAAAGTTTTTTGGTTATTTTTTCATACCAGACTAACACATCTCTATATTGTTGCCAAATGATCTGTGTAGCAGCAGACAACAAATATATCTTAAGAATACCACAATAATTTTCAAGCTCAATACCATATAGGCAAGGCCTATTAGATTTTATTATAAAAACTCTGTATGAACAAACGTTTCAGAAAATCCTTTGCTATCTTCAGTGGTACGATTGCTAACATGAAATATCCTTTATAAAGGGAGTAATAACTATGAAGCATTGTTTTTTAAATAAGTGGGAAGTGAGCCATAGCTATTTGAAACAAACAACATGACATTGCATTTTAAAGAATTGATTGAACCGTAAATGTAAAGAAGGAGGAATGGCATGAATAAAGATGAATAACGTAATGATGAACGTCAGAATGACAAAGTTAAATTACTAATTAATGTTACTAAAAGTTGCTTGTTGAGAGAAGGCTTGTTCCATTTGATATGCAACGCTTCCTGTTGAAGCGGAACACAGTACACGGAAGAATTCCTCGTTGCATGAGGCTTGACATTGCAATGAACTTTTAAGGTGTGCGACTTCCTGTCCGTGGTCATCTGTTCATTAACGTGCGTTGCAAAGTGTCGGCCAGTACCGCCTATATAGCAGGCATTACAGCCAGCCAACGTTCGAATGTAGACCATTTGGGAAAGGATCTTTCACAGAACACATATTTCTTATTTTAAATGAAGAAAAATATTTTTTTTTTATATTGTTGTATAGCTGTAATTTATTGTATGTTGTTTTAGTGGTAAATGACCCTTGGAAGTAATAAAAAAAGTTGATGATTATTATGGGTTTTCTTCAGTCTGTTTATAATTATTACTTGTCTGAGCAACACTCCAGTTTAATGTTTGTTTAGTATTGCCTAGTATCTCTCAGTCATCCACAGTAGTAAAACCAGTTCTCCCAATCATTATTTAATATAGATTTCAGGAATTAACCATCAAAATGTATTAAATGATTTTGTGAGTATTAAATCCAGTTACTGGTTGGATTAGATTAGATTTCCCACAGAATATTTTTTAAATTAAATCATATTTTTACCTTAACGAAATTGTAATTCTCTTTGTAATATTTTTATTAACTTTTTATATTGTACATATATGAATTGTGAATTTTTCAGATTTTAATGTTTGTTTTGGAGAGCCTTTAGATAGTGATTAAGTTCGCTTTTAGGTAATCCTCAGGCTTTTTGTCATTTGTTTCTCTTATCTATTGTACTGTATTGTCTTGCCTGGAAAGAAATAAAATAAAATAAAATATGGGCCACTTGCATTTGAGCGCCCTCAAGTTGAAACACACAGAGAGCAGCAGCTGGAATAACTGCTTTGATTACATGCTGTTCTTATCTCAATCATTTTCTTATTTCTTTGAAGGGCCAACTCTGAAACTGAAGAGACCGGTTGTGCTGAAGATGTATGCCAACGAAATTGAGAAGATTTATGAAGATGCCCAAACACCTGGTAACTGATGTAAAATGAATTATCTAAACATCTGAAAATTTTAGTAAAATCAGTGGAGGATCTAGAATAGAAAAGGTAACATGTTGAACGAGATGATAATATTTATCATCTTTTTACATCAATGATGAATATTCAGTTTACCAATTTGTTATATGTGATGAAGACTAGCCAAATCCGTCACACCTCGCAAATCATGTTTTGGAGATAGTTACAAAAACTATGTCGGAATGTAAACATTTTTAAAAACCTTTTTTATTGCACTACTGTATTAATAATCCCATCATGCTATGTTGTTATTTTCCCATTTTGGATGTTTAAACAATAGAGCTATTTAAACAACTAGAGTGCTGACAAGGTGACGAAGAAATGCAGAGTTGTGTATGTGCGCTACCTTCAGGCTTATTATACACATCATATCCATAACTAAACCCCCTGACTATTATTTTATTAATCATTATCATTGATAATATAAATTATTAAAACTAGCATAGCCAAAAAGAGGCCAAGTGGAGTGTCTTATTTAAAAATAAAGTACTGAGGAATGAAAATTGAAATCGTGTACGTTACACCTACGTTTCAACATATGGGTGACTTAGCTGTACTCAACTTTCTGTGTAAATTGAGGGCGCAATTGCAAATGATGGTGCTTAGGCAAATTTTGATTGGCTAATTCTACGGCAGCCATCTTGGTTGGTACACACACACAGCTCTGCATATTTCGAACATCGAATACATTGCAGTTAGCGCTCTAGTATTCTTATTGTAACTCTATGGTTAAAACAAATTTTTTTTGATAGTTTCCATCCAAGAATTGTCTGAAACATGAACTTTGAAGGCTGATTTCTCAAATACTGTTCTTTAAACAGCTGTATGTTTAACCTCTTGTAACTTCGTAACAAAATGCTGAATTTAAATGATTCTTTTACCATATTATTTTTGTGAGGAGTGATTGGTTTGGCTTGTCTTTGATGCATATGATTTTGACAAAGGAATAGCCCAAAAGTTTAGCGTTTGGAAATATGGCAGTACCTTTGTGTAAATACATCACCATTGTAACATTATGAATCCACCACTGATATTACTGACATGATATGCAAAGAGGCTTGTAACGTAATGTAAGATGACTAATATTATATAATCATAGTTTATTTTGTTTGGATTTAAAAAAAAAGTATCAGTGATCGATTCTATAGATACCATAAAACTTCAATTAGAAGCCCAGCAGACTTAATCTCTCGAAGGGAAGCCTCCTTTTCAGTTTGCAAAGTAATTTCGAAAAGAAGCCCATGGGCTTATAAGCAAAATAGTATGGGTTTCTTTTTGAGATAGTACTTACAAACAGACTGACTTAAGCTTTGATGATTATAATACAGGCGTGTCAGTATCAATATTATTTTACTGTAATAGCATGGTTAAAATTTAAAAAATATTAAACTGAATTCCATAGTTGAAAAAATTTGTGTGCTAGCAATTCCAAATATTTACAGCATTCATTTTGAAAAGAAGCAAAAACTTAAGTGTGCAAAAGTAATCTCGAAAAGAAGCCCATCTTGAAAAGGAGCCCATCCAAGACTATTTGAGGTTTTACGATATTAAGGTTAAATATACTATGTTAAAAGTAATTTTGTACCTTGATATCTAACATGTTTATTGCAAAAATAATTATTGTATTGGAATGATTCTAGAGTCAAAATATTGTGTTAAATGGTATACACGAAATGAACATTAAAAACAATGCAAATAATAAATATTCCAGTTTATAGATCCATAATTAATGCAATTATTTCACACAGTTGTTTTGATAAAGTTGTGAAACAAAAACTTATGTTTTAACATATTTAGAAGAAATTTTCTGCGGATAGATGGCTTGCTAGTGAAACGATTCTTGTGTTAAATGGTATACAAGAAATGAACATTAAAAACAATGCAAATAATAAATATTCCAGTTTATAGATCCCTAATTAATGCAATTATTTCACACAGTTGTTTTGATAAAGTTGTGAAACAAAAACTTTTAGAAGTTATTTTCTGCGGATAGATAGATGCCTAGCTAGTGAAAATTTAATTGTACATTATTAGAAGCTGATATTGGTTCCATAATTTTTGATTCACTAACAGACACATTTACACATACATGAAATAGTCACTACACAGGCCAGTATTTAATCTAAGTTCATAAAATATACAAAAGAGTTACAATATAACAAACCATTAAAAAAAACCACTAAGTCAATAGGCCTATACAATAGATATATATTAGTATAACACTTATTTAAAATATAACTTCAAAAGGTTAAAAATGTTTTAGATTTTGAACCACTGTGTCCGGAGTTTCTTCAGGCAAATCCTCCAAAGTATGTGGAAACAAATGGAACATTGTAAACAATGTGTTCGTACATAATAATGTACAAATGTAAAATGGTCACGATGTTGGTTGTTAATGTCATGTAGTTAAAAATATTCAAAGACCCATGAATACATGTGGGACCAACAGCTTAACTCATCTGAAGGACAAGTTAGGAGTTAAGTGGTATACACACAAAATGAATATCGCATTGGCTGGTTAGAAATCAGGGACATGTGTATTAACACCTTACCACCGTACCAACGGTGTTCTTATTACCAGGTATTGCTGATGATATATCTTTATTTGTGGGAAGGTAGAATCCAAAAAAAATATAGCAAGGTAAAATTCACTAAATTTTGAACATCCTGCCCTCACTGTATGTTTTCAATATCCCAGGTCAACTAATGAGTTCATAATTATAACATTTCATGTTTTACTGTACTACCTCAATTTGTTGTGTCTTAATAACAAAATTAATTGCAATGTCAACAATTATTTTGGATTTAGTTAAAAGTGTGCAAAATGTATATCCATGTTGGATAAACCAAAGCCATTATAAGTAATATATTAATGACAAATGTGTGCAATTTGAATGGAGCTTCTGGAGATGGTAGTAGAATCTTTAGAAACTAATCATTCCTATACTGGACTCTAATTCATGCGGATTTGAAACTGAACAAAAAACTATTAAACCTCCACTGGTAAATGCCCTTCTTTTAATAATTTGTCAAATAATTAGTGAATTTAAATTTTTATAAAAGTTGATCAACTTGAGCGTCTCAATGTTTTTTTCTTAATTGTTTATTTTCAAATTATGCATGGTTGGTAGCACAGTTGTGTAAAGGCTGACTGATCCACTCATTCATGTGGGGGTGTTCACAATACTGTATGCTTATACAGATATCTCAGTCTCTATAGATGGGATTGAAATCAAAGCATCGTTCCGTAACATTTCAAATCGTCCCATCTTGCATAGTATAATAGCTGTGTGTGATTGTACTGGTCAATTTAAAATGTAATACTGTACAGTTGAACTTGCCTAAGTCGAATCCAAAATAGCATTGAAAAATTGTTTGACTTAGATAAACAACAATTTGGCATGTAAAATAAGGTCGACTTAGGCAAGCTTAACTGTACTTAGATATTGAGGTGGAAAGGTCAATAACACTGTACTTATTATTATTACATATCTGTTGCACTTTTAACATTTGTTGCCCATACTTGTGGCCAGTAGGTTTGAAAATTCACCTGAGAATAAATTACATTGCCACCTGATAAAAGTATTGTATAGTTAATGTTAACGCAATTATTTTTTAGGTTTAAGAAATCAATGCAACAATTCTCTTGATCTAATTCTCTATGAAGTGTTGTAGTAGTAAATATTTATTACAGACATGCTATGCAAACATATATTTGTGCTATGATGTGATTAAACCTCATGAATCAGGCTGATAAATTATAGTCGAACCTTGAATTTTTGTGTGTTGCAAAATAATATATTATTAATGGTATATAATATACAGTAGCGCATATCTATGCTCCTGCGCTTAACACTTCCTATTATATTACTACCACTCTCACTACTACATTTTTATTTATACATTTTATATACATTTTATATACAGGTATAATTAAATTGAGAAATGAGAAAAATAATCAAAAATAACGGTGGCAAACCGTGCAGGATCTCAGAGTCAACCACCTGCTTCTACCCAGGCACAATTGCAGACCTCATCTTAGGTGGTACGAACAAAGAACAATGCTAGAACAATGCTGGAAAAACTGCTCCCTTTGCAAGAAGCATATGGTTGATGATACAATAGTACTGGGTATAGTGCATTATTGAAAATGTAATAGGGTGTTAATAGTGTGTATGACAGATCTGTTTCATAATGCCTACTAAAATCTGTAAAACTATTATCAAATTATAAACAACAATAAAACTACTAAAAATCTGTAAAACTATTATCAAAAAATTATAAACAACAATAAAACACACAGGTCAGTTTTTACTGTAGAAATCTTTAATTGAAAAATATTCGGAAAGATTAATGACTCACTACCTCAAAGACATCAGCTCACCCCAGAGTTTACACGGTCAGGCTCAAGAAATCACCTGTCAATTGCAAACTTATTAACTGACTTGCCCCTGAAACAAAAAATTAACAGGATGTGCATAAAAGTCTACCACTTGCTGAAAAAGACCAAAGAATATATTTACACTATTGTACTTTATTTATGTATTGTAAGCAAAGACATGTTATATTTTTTGCGTTGGCATGCTTTCAGACCATGTGGTATTTGCATACAAGGTCTCTAATATTTATCTCATTCAGAAATAATATTCTTCGAAATAATGTTTCACCAATATATTGGCATTCAGGTGGGTTTTCCTTGTTCATATAGTTCTAATGACTTCACAAAAAGTTTTTCATCTGCTCTGTGCTTCATCAAAAATTGACCATTGAGGTGAAAAACTGGAATATCATAGCGGTATTTCTCAAACCAGATTTTGTTTCCCTTGGCTTCGATGTCAACTTCTTCAAATTTGAACTGTAGAAAATGAAACATTTTATAAACAAAACCACTTGGGCAAGTTCAACTGCATATACTTACATTTCACTGTAAAATTACAGTCAAAATGTGTTATTGCGTTAAGACTTTATTGATCCCAACCAGGTTAGGAAAAAATGTAATTGTATAGAATAGAACATTAAGAGAAGGTGTTTTTTACAGTAGGGGAGCGTTTATTCCTAATGAGGCTTTGGAGGGGGCTATTATTTATTCAAACAAGGTACATGAGGTTGTTCTGTACTACCTACCCTGTGCTTATACTTGTTAACTACCGCCATAGCTGTTTCACAGAGACTGCAGTCATCCTAAAAATGAATAAAGATGAACAGTTAAATTTTGACATGTTGACCAACTGATTCGCTTTTCATTTTGAAAGCTCAAACAGGTGTAATAATCAACCTCATTATGATGAAGCTTTGAAGAGTGTAGCTTTCCTTTTGTTGTAAGGAAAGATATAGGGGCTTAATATTGCGCCTCTCTGGTTTTACGGTATACACAATTTGAATTTAGGGTCCAGAAAAAACGGAAGGTAAGCATTTAACCTTGGGCCGTCTCAAGAGGAGTTGCATGGAGTAATATACACCTCAAAATCTAATGTAGAAGCGGTTGGTGCATCAATTGTGGCTTGGACTCCCAACCTTGAGGTCAGGGGTTCGAAACTCTCGCTGTGCAAGTCGCTTGCGTCCTTGGGCAAAGCACTTTACCTACGGTTGTCTCTCTCCACCCAGAAGTACAAGTTAGTACCTGGTAGGCTCAAACACTGATTACAGATGCAACATTATAGAATTCTCCCAAGTGACCTGAGCATGTGTTCAATTTGTGCTTGATCCAATGACCAGGGGTATTAATGCTAAGCGCATAGAGGTCTCTACAATATGCAGTATACAAGTCGACAATTATTACTGTAATATTCAAACAACATAAAACGAAACAGAGGGGAAAACAACAAGTATCCAGGGGTCTCAATTTCGAAGAAGCAGCTTCTAGGAGATCTGTTTAAAATTTGGTATCACCGGTCCCCTTCTTAGCTTCTGATTATTTCTCTAATCACAGTCAATGTGTGGTTATTGACGGTTTTTGTTCTAAATCCAAACCCGTTCCATCTGGCGTCCCCCAAAGGTCTATCCTTGGTCCTTTATTTTTTAATTTATTCATTAATGATCTTCCTTATTTTGTCAATAACTCACATTGCCTTATGTACGATGATGATCTGAAGCTGTATCGTATTGTCGGGACTGAGAGTGATGCCAGGGGTCTTCAGGAAGATCTTGATGCTG
>NW_022685220.1:1386893-1408507 GCF_011630105.1 Anneissia japonica
TTAGTAAGGGAAACAGAATGCTTGGGTTCATTTGGAGACATTGCAGAGAAATAAATAGCCCTGGTGCCATTATTGCCTTAATATCGTTATTTAGTTACTTCTCATTTTGAATATTGCTGTGTTATTTTTAGTTCTGCATCCGAATCTCAGTTAATTCGCATCGATAGGATGCACCTTAAGTTTATTAGGTTTTTTGAAAAATGTTTTAATCGCCCTTGTAAATTAATGTGTCCTAGGAATAGATTTTTATTTCACGAAATGGTTTTTTTCTATATTATGTGTTAACTCGTACTTTAGTTGTGATCTTGTACATCTGTTTGGTTTGCATGTTAATTCTAGAGTCTTCGTTCCTGTCCTACCTTTAATGTCCACTTTTGTAGAGTTGATGTCTGTAAACGTAGTTTTATTTCTAGACTTTCTCTTCAATATAATTCTCTTATTTTAACCTCTAATATTGACATATTTCACAATAGTTTGTCTATATTTCGTTCTATTATTATTAATCATTTGAATAGGTGAGATTTTTGTACTCTTTCGTCTATATATTTGATATATTTAAATTTTATATATTTTACCAGCCTGTTAGTGGCGATGATTTGCTGTTGGTCTGTTGAAATGAAATAAATAAATAAATGAGCTCTCGTAACACATTTGGTGTGCATAGTGATACTGTACCCATTGGCACTGACTACCGGGAGACAATTGATAATGAAGTAGTCAAAACATGCAAATTTCATGGAGAACTGGGACCCCTGAAACATCCCAAGTATTGGTAAGTAAACGCACCATCATGTAGACGTGTGCCACTGATAAAAAATGCATGTTTAATAAAGTAATTTTATTTTATTTTGATTTAAGAAAGTAATAATACATGCTGTTCCTACCTTTGTATAGAGCGTGAGAAGAGGAAGAGAACTAGATTTATGACTGAAGTTGATGTTAAGTAAGGCACCTGGCCCTATCATCTCTTTGAATATTGCTTGTTTTATAAATGTGGATGTGAACGTTGAAATCCTAAAAAAAAGATATGGCAACATCAATTCAATGATTATAGTGCTTTGTTTGGGACTGAATGCAATAAATAATATGTAAATGACTACCGGCTAGTCTACTTCATAAATGTGATATAGGCTACAGTAGGGGGCACGAATTTAACTTGTTCCCCCATAACTAAAAAGTTGCTAAATTGCACAAACATCAACGTGCATCAAGAACAAGGGCTTAGCCAGAGAGCTGTCCAGCCATCTTCAAAGATTGATTTATGTCGGCCACTTTAGCATGATGTCTTGTACGTTCTGGGCCATGTCCTGCTAAGAATCTTGAATTCTGGATCAAATAATCTCAGGTTTTGTATTCATATTATTGGAGGAACTCTTACTTAGCTACTATAATTGTATCACCTACAAGTCTACATCATATCCCATGAAGTCAGTTCTTTGAGCGGCATCACACCTTTCTCTGAAACAATTGTTAAATATCATCCATCAATGGCACGCTCACTATGATCATCATCTAAGACGTCTACAGATACACAAAACTTCTACAACTACCTAAAACCCAAGAGCCTTTTCTTAATTCTGCAGCAGGCTTTGGAATGAACTTCCTTTTAATAATTGCTGTGCTAAAACATCTTTTTACTTTAATTATAAAGTATGATTCATTTGTTTTTGTTATATTTCTTTTATTGATTTTTTTTTTCATTTATGTTTTTGTGTGGTGCCCCTGCACTGTCTTTTGGGGCCCTAAGTTGGGGCCACTATGTTGGTCGCAGACTCCTAGCAGCACCCATCATTTGTCTGTGGCAGGGCAAATGTGAAAGCTGCTTCCTTGTTCACGCCACCTAGGTAGAGGTCTGGGATTGTACCAAAGCAATCAATACAGTAGTTGCCAACTTTTTCCCCAAAAAATCAGTGATAACTCGCATTGGTAGTAACGTGCCACTGGCTGGGACCAGGGGGCTGCTATGGGGCCCCGGCTGGGGTCCAGGGGGCGAAGTCCCCTTTGAAGCTTGCACAATATGTGGCAAAGACAAGCCAAACCAGTCACTCGTCGCAAATCCTGTCTTGGAGATAATGGCCAAAACATGCTGGAATGACAAAATTTTGGAAATCTATTTTATTGCACTAAACTAATCTTTCTATATCTATACATAATGCTATGCTTTTAATTTCCTCATTTTCAATGTTAAAACAACAATTTTTAACGATTTGGTGTTAGTTTCTGCCTAAGAAATGCCTGAAATCGTAAACTTTAAAGGCTGATTTCTCAAATATTGTTCTTTAAACAGCTGTATGTTTAAACTCGTGTAACTTCATAACAAAGTGTTGGATTTAAATGATTCTTTTACCATTTTATAGCTCTCATTTTACTGTTAAACACTGTATTAATAACTAAAAATTGATTTTTCGAACGAGTGACTGGTTTGGCTTGTCTTTGCCACATATGGGCATTTTCATTACTGATTTGATTGATCTTGGACACTAAATTAAGCCAAATGTATGTACGTTAAGTTAAAAACCAAAAAGTTATACTCACTTTAATTTGACCAATGTACAGTACTGTAAACTAATGAGCATGGAGGTAGGTGTCTATAAAACGAAGACCGAAGACAGAAGACCCAAAAACGAAGACCCCTATTTTTTCTCTTTTGTTTTGATGACAATACGCCAGGCTGTCACAAAATCAAAATTAAGAAATTTTTTGGGTCTCTGTTTGTGAAATTTTCAAGGGTCTTTGTTTTATAGACACCCTATATGGGTGTCTACAAAACGAAGACCGAAGACCCAAAAAATGAAGACCTCCAATTATTTCTCTATTGTTGAAAGTATTTCAAAATCATCATAAAACAGTACCTAGTACCTATTTCATCGGGATAAAATGAGGAATATCAAGAAATACTTAAGGGTCTTCGTTTTATAGACACATCTTTTTCTCTCATCGTGATGAAAATAATGTTTTTAAATCACTTCATGTTATGTCCTAATATTCATGCTATGTATTTATAGTATTCGTCTTTTTAGCACATTATTGCCTGAATCCAAGCCAATTTAATGATCTACTCTTTATTCCAGTTCCAAAGCGGCAACCAATGTTGTACGTCCACGGCTAGTGGCGCTGCTACCCTCTAAACGAAAGTAAGGCTTGGCCTAGCGGTACGCGTATTTTGGGGGCCTACAAAAACCTTGAATATTTCATTCATAAACTTGTTCTATGTTAAAATAAACTTCAGGAATGCTGTATAGTGACGCATATGTGCAGCATCTGTCATTTGGTAGTGACACCAACATAGGATGGATGAGATAATTAAGGGTCTTCGTTTTATAGACACCCTATATGGATGTCTACAAAACGAAGACCGAAGACCCGAAAAACAAAGACCCACATTTTTTTTTTCTCTCAATCGTGATGAAATAATGAAATATGAACTTGGCAACTGTTTTATGATGATTTTGAAATACTTTCAATAACATAATTGAGAAATAATTGGAGGTCTTCATTTTTCGGGTCTTTGGTCTTTGTTTTGTAGACACCCATATAGGGTGTCTATAAAACGAAGACCCTTGAAAATTTCACAAACAGACGGCCAAAAAAAATCGTAATTTTGATTTTGTGAAAGCCTGCCATATTATGATTAAAATAAAAGAGAAAAAATAGGGGTCTTCGTTTTTGGGTCTTCTGTCTTCGTTTTATAGACACCTGCATGGAGGTCCCAACAGTTGCTTTATGTATCAAAACATTTTTTACGGACTCTGGTCTTTTTGTGGATGGATATTCATGAATCATGTAGTCATTTTATTTATAGTATACAAATCCCTACTACTAGGAAGAGGACTATGAGATAGGCCTTCGCCTGCTACGTGTAATAGTATTAGGCTAGGAACTTAGAAGTACAGCAGTATAATATAATAAGTAGGCCAGCTAGGCCTACTATACCCCTAGCCTAGTTAGGCTAGGCGTACATGTAGTAAAGGGCTCAGTCACCTCCCTAATCAGGGTAACCCACATTCCGTATTTGCACTGGACTAAGTTATGAATACAACAGTAGCTAAATTAATCGTATACACAGCTAGTATCATGAATAGCTAAATTACCGGTAATCCTAATATACAGCTAGGAAACGACCTACCTCCACATGGTTCTAGGCCTACTCCATTCATCCGTGGAGGCAACTCAACTGTCAGGAAGCAGCATTATCTCCCTTTTTCCAGGTCCGCTACATACCGAACAGTTACAGTGTTTGTTTGTTTCAATTAACACACGTGCTCGGTAGCAGCTAGGGGGCGACAAACTGTCAACAAAAGGCCATCCATAACATCCGTCCGTCTTTCGATGGTACGCCGTGGGAAGTGGTCCCATGCATGAGGTAAGTGGAGAGGGTTTTGTGTTTGTTTATGCACTTTTCAGATTTAATTCACAAACTATCTCTCCAGAGTTTTCTTAGACCTACTAGACTAGAACGATTATAGAGACCTTATCTAGGCCTAGGTAGGGCCCTAGCTCTACGGAGGCATGGTTTCGGTCTAGCCTACGTAGGCCTAGGCCTATGCGTAGGCCTAGGCCTATGCGTAGGCCTAGGCCTATGCCTAGCCTAGCCTGGCTAGGTAGGAGCCTAGCCCTAGCTAGAGCAGGCCGCTTAACAAGCCTAGCCTAGGCCTACTTAGCCAAAGTGGGCCTAGGCTCTAGGCCTACTACTTAATTAGTCAGTGTAGAGTCGTTTCGGCCCTGAGTCGGTACTTTTGTCATGCATTTCGACCGCGGTGTACAGTATGGAGCGCCGAAGGTGTGGCCGCGAATAATAATTTAATAAAACAAGGTGGCAGTACTGTTTGTTAAACATGAAACTTAGGCTATTGCAACATTATCAGATATTAACAATTCTTTTTAGTAGTTTTATTATTATTATTATTATTATTATTCATTTCATTGCCGTATCAAATGGTGTCATCTTTTTTTTTTACAGAAACAACGCAAATGTTACAAGTCGATTGGTTGAAATAACACCGCCCTAAGGGGAGATCCGCGATATATATGTCGTCTAGACAGACGCTCGAATGTAACCTCTGAGGCGTACAACATAGATAGGCCTAGATTTTTTTTTTTTTTGATAAATGAAATTACTAGCCACAAAAACAAACATGAAATTTAAGGATCATTTAGAAATGGATAATATAATTGTACTGTCTTGTACACTTGACTTTTCAATACTGGGAACTGCAAGAAGAAAGAACATTGTTTTTAAATAACCACATACTGTAAAATTATACTAAAAAATAATTAAAATTTCGGAAACAATAACAATTGTAAAACTTAAATAATAATCATACTGAAAATACAAAAAAATAGTATTGTGTATAATCAAGGATCGTAAAAAAAGACAAAATAAATCATACTAATACACAAAAAAAAAATCTCTTTAAAAATACAGAACCCAAATAAAACACAGCGCGTACTTGGCGCTCCATACTTCAGCTGCAATTGAAATGCTTACAAACAATAGGGCGCGACCACTTCTGACCTGGAATCTAATTAGTCTAGGCCTGTTATTAGTAGTATTTAGGACATTGATAGCAAGGTCCACATGGCAATTTTTTCCATCGAGATGGTAGCTTTTCAGCATTGCTCTTGGAGGATTAACTTCCTTAATACATATGCATTTGTAGCTTTAACGTGGGCCTAGGATAGGTCTACTACTTAATTAGTCTATGCCTGTTATTAGTAGTATTTAGGACTTAAAGAGGGAGCCCTAGCCTCCTCCTCCTCCTTATAATGCATATGGTATAAACGGTAAAATCAACTGGATTAGTCAATATTTAAACGAAAGGCAACAGCAAGTTGCAGTGAGAGAAGCAAAGTCACAATGGCTAGATTGTAGAGTTTCACAGTGGTGTACCGCAAGGCTTTGTTATTGGGCCAACTTTATTTTTGATTTATATCAACGATCTGTTGGATGATGTATATTCACTTGGGCTTATGTTCGCTGATGATACCAAATTGATTGAGTCTTTTAACCAAAGTGATCCAATGACAAATATATTGCAAGATGATCTCAACAAAAGATGGAGCTGAGCAATAAAAAAATAATTTCATTTTTGTTTTCTCCAATAGATTGTATGAAAAGTACAGAAACAACATTAATAATGAGGAAAATATTTAATTGTGCAATGGTAAGTCACACATTTTTTATGACAGTGTCAAAATGATTTTTAACTATGACAACATAATTATTATGTTTAATATGGTATTAAATAGCTTAATGGTTTAGCTTGCCTTCTAATCCCAGGGCCCTAGTTCAATTCCTATGACAGAAGGACTCTTTCTCACGACTAAAAACAACTCCACTCTCTAGCCTCATAAAGAAACTTTGCTGATGATAAAAGCATCACATAATATGTCATTTATTTAAAGAGCCCTGAATATCAGCCAACCTTCTAGGATATGCTGGAAGGGTCACCCTCTATAAATATGGTAAAAAAATAAATCAAGTAAAGGCGAGACTCTGCTGCCTTGAAATGCCAAAGATAAGATATGTATCTTTCTTCCTAATTCTATAAAAAATAGAGCATTTCACATTCCCCAATAAAATTTTATTTTTATTTTCTCCTCTGTCTGGATGTTTTTGGCAAAACTATTTGCTAAATAACAAAACCAAATTTTATTTTTATTCTGCCCTCCTCCGATGATCTTTTAAAAAATAAGTACGCGAAACAAGGCATAAAACTTGTCTTGCCTAAGTTGTAAAATATAGTTGCTTTCTCTAATCCTTGTATTGCCTCGTACTAGTGTGCTGTGCAGTCCATAGAAATTCAAATTTTTCCCCTTAATATCTGTTTGAATCTTAACCTGTGTTCTTTGTAAAATGAGTATTTTTAATTGTCAGGTAAATGCAAGGTCATGGTGTTCAGGTGTGACATTTCAATCATGTCGAAGTATGTCATTCAGAAGTCCTGAAGATAACCCTGTGAGTATTAAATTTTAAACGTAATAATAATGATTGGTGATTCTGTAATGCCAAGATTAGATTTCGCGGTGGTTCTGATAGAAAATTTGAATGATGGTGGTGATGAATGATGATTGTAGTGGTGTAACTTATTGTGTTATTGGTGATGGTAGGTGAAGTAAGATTGTGATGGTGGTGGTAGAAGTGAAGGTGAGATTATAATGAAAATAAGATATTGCTGTGGTCATAGTGAAGGTGATGATGAAGGCGAGATTGTGATGATGATGGTGGTGGTATAGTTAATATAGAGATGATCAGTGTGGTAAGGTTAGATTGTGATGATGATGATGATGAAAATGGTATTGAATGTGTTAGTGTAATGATAAATATGTTGAAGATAAAATTATGATTATGATAATTGTAAAAGAAAGTGGTGAGATTTGAACACATTGACCTCAAGTCTGTGGAGAGTCTCTATGTTGCAATCTCAGCATATTTAAACCTGCATGGTACCAGCTTTTGGAAGTAATTATTTTTCTTAGGATGATGAAATGACCTGCTACTGTATAATTAAAGGTTCAAAACAGCTTCGGCTGCAAACAAGTTCGCCCGCGATGTATGAAACACATTTTTTGATTCATTTTCGTTCAATGAATAATATCAAATACTGATGATTAAGTGTGTATTGAATTAAAAGTAAAGACTGGGAAAGGCATACAGCATGTTTTTATGTCAGTTCCCCAAGGGAAGCCTAGGCGAGGCATAACATCTAAGAAATAGTGTAATTATAATTTGAACTAACTTAAAATTCTCACAGGTTAAACTGCTATGATAATGCTATTTATTTGTAAGTACAGGGGCGCAGCCAGAGGGTTGGGGGGGGGGTCGAGTGGGTCCTTACCCCCTCAAATTAATAAAAAATAATTTTTAAATATCCCAATTATAGTATAAAATTATTAGTATTATGAAAAAAATATAATATATGGAATGTAAGGCACCTCCTGTTACTATGCTTTACAGAGTAACTGAGTAACCATTGTCTCAGACCTGGTGCATAAAAATTTAATAAAATTTGAAATAAAAAACATTCTGTTACAATCATGGTAACTCTTTGGTTACCTGTATGGAGGTAGCAAATGAAAACAATGTAATTTATTACAGTATTGGTCAGGGGTTTAGCCAGAAAAACGAAATAGGCCATCCAAAATGGAAGCCATTGGGCGTGGCACTGAGCCGATAGGCGGGCCATGCCCATCTTTGGGAATCCCCGCCAAATATTGATACGAAAACAACATACATTCAATCAATAAATGTTGTTTTTATCAAACTTAGATTTTATTTAGCTTTAGTTTAATGTAACATTCGATAGATTTGAAGAATATAAATAAAGAATTTGCTAAAGGTAGACCAGGCCCAATTAGGCTAGGCCGAGCTGTTACGATAAAAGTGGCTGTCCTAAATAATTGTAGGCCGTCCAAAAGACAGCCGGATGGCTCTCTGGCTAAGATTTTGGTATTGGTATAATCAGGGAAGGGTGTAAATTATATAATAAAGTTTAACCTCTCTGTGCGACCACCTCTCTTTAGTGATCACCTCCCTTAATGGCGACTCTTATAATGGTCCCGTTTGTTTTCCCTATCTAATCAGCGCATCAGTGCCCCCCGAGGGGCATAGATACAAAAATAGGCAACTTTGTCTTTCTTTTCTCAATGAACACATATATAACTTCTGGACCACAGTACGATCATGGGATACGAACCCCTGACTTCAAATGCGAGTCCCTGAGCTGCAAGCGCTCTGGCAACTGCCCGCACAGATATTATATTTTTACTTATTATGCCTATTTTTCAGGCTAAGCAAGTATTTCAACATGAGGGCCTGCTCTATAAAGTACCCCAGGATGAAGTCAGTAAAATATTTCCAGTTGGATATTCCAGAAAATGGTATACTCTGGTAGGTATTGGCGGCAAACTGTAATAAACTTGTCAAAACACTTCTTAAGCCCCACCCAACTTGAATGCAGTTGCCAAGATAGCATTAATGACCTGAATAAGAAAATAAAAAACTTCTTAATAACGGTAATCATTCTTCACATGATAAGCTTTAAAATGACAGGCCAAATATAGAAATCGACGTACTATTGCCAAAGTTATGAGTAAAAGTATTACAGCTTTTTTGTATTAAAGTATACAGTACTGCCACATTATTATGCTAATACTCAGTTTAACATATAGTAGCAACAGTATGCTAGTTTTGGGATGGCAGGCTTCAGATCTTAACGCTTGAAATGCTGTATCCTTCATGGTTATGTGAAAATTGCATAATATTGTGCATTATCATTATCTGTAATTTTGACATATTTCATAGTTTTTTATGTATTCTTGTAAGAAATACATTTCTCCCTCTTAAAAAATCCACCAATTAAAGACCACTTTGCTGTAGTCTCAAATTAACAAATGTCTGTTATCTTTATTCTAATTAGAGACCAAAAGCAGTCTTTATTTGGAGGGTGACTTAATTTATATGGAATTGGCCTATAAGAAATATATACTTGATTTTTTAAAATATTTTTAGAGCCAAATCTTTAGAGATGCAAACATTATGATCAGAAGACCTGCTTTAGAAGTGATTGATTATTTGAAGAAAAGTAATTTCAAGCAATCAGCAGTGCGATATGTCTTGTATGGTAACAGGGGCAGTGGAAAAACACTTTCATTAATGCACATAATGCATTATTGCTATACTCAAGGATGGATGATTGTGCATATTCCAAATGGTAAATTCATTTTTTTACATTTTTTTTTTATTTCATTTACACTGGAAATAGGAAATATTAATCATATTCTCATCTGATTTATTTATTTTAGATGTAATTTTCACTAGAGCTCCTTTGAGTACTATTCCTGCGAGTCTTTAACATTTTGCCTTTAAAGTGCTGGAGAACAGAGCAGTGAAAATGATTATTCTGCTTTTTTTTTTACCATTTTCTTAATGTTGTTTTCCTTTAACATTAGAATAATTAATGGTTATTTTTCTTCTTGTCCATGTAAAGTGTATAGAGGCAACTTTAATGTATTATGTGCTATATAAGACTACCATCATTTTTATTATTATTAATAATTATTATTATTTTTGTCATTGTCGTTGTTGTCATTGTTAAAAATAATTTAATATTTGCTATGTAATTTATGTTTACTTTTACATACTAATAGACTTTGTTATCTTTGTAGCCAATGACTGGAATGTCAACAACAGGTTTGATTTTCTTGATAGTGTATCCCATGAAGGCATGTACGATCAGCCAGTGTTTTCAGCTGAGTGGCTCAAACAATTTAAGTCCAGAAATGAATTAAGTTTATCAAGGGTAGGTTTTGGCTCCTGTGTTAAAGAATACTGAACATGTTGACTGACCTAGAAAGTCACTGATAACTTATGCATCATAGCTACCTTGTACTCAGTTAATAACCCATATTCTAATTGACTATATTGTCTGAATTGTCATTTAAACTTAATAACTGACCAATCAGGAAAAGGCTATGGAGACACAAGATAGGGGGGGGGGATGGTGGGAGGAGCTACTCAACTTGCACCACATCTGACATTGTTACTTTTAGTTGCTATTGTACTTGCCAATTATTTTTGCTGAATTGTTGAATTTATGCTATTTTCTTTGCAGCTCAAAACACATGAGAAGTATACATGGAGTAAGCGAGAATGCACCGATGCAAATCAACCTCTTATTAGTGTTATTGATCAGGTGAACAAATTCATTTCTATCATTAATTTCAACATCAGTAATTTGTTTTCATATAAGGCAAACAATAGTACAGTAAAACGTCGATTTTACGAATAGTTGATTTTACAAATGGGCTTTGCCCCTGATGACGTCATTATCGACCAAATATTACAGTGAAAAAAGTCAGATTGTGCACGTTTTACAAAGTGATAATGTATATTTGTCTTAGTAAAATCAAGTTTGTTGTATTTATTTATTATTAATTTGATCCTTTCTTCCATTTCTGGTATAATAATCACTATATTAATGTGATAAACCTAACCAGAACAACAAACTACCGATAAGCGTTGTTGGATTGGGCGCACATGTTTACAATAACGAACGAGAATGTTGGGTGTCAGCACATTATTGACATCGGGAATGCTAGATATGTTTGCGAAATGCATGTAAACAACACAATGTTACAACTAGAAAGAAAATGATAAAAAGATCCATAAAACATACAGATTTTTAAATAAGAGTTAAAGTAATATTTTGTTAAGTGGAAGAATGCCAGCGATTAAGATAATTTGGTTTTTATCAAAAGTAAATTCAGCTAGGCTCTAGGGCGGTAGACCACGCTGCTGCACTGTCTGTTCGTGCTAGGCCTGGCCGCCGTCAGGCTTTCTGCGCTTAATGACAGGAGAGAGAAACTGACACCCGATCTAGTTTACAAATTTTTCACTTCACAAACACCCCTTGGTACCAAGGGGTACGTAAAATGGATGTCTTAGCAACATAATATCACATAAATCTATTCAATCGTGATGTCATTAACACTACACATAATTTTCCCATCACTGATTAAACATGGTCTATTCTAATATACTAGTGGTATTAACTTTTGCAGTTTGATTGCAAAAAGCTCAAGTGTTTTAGCTTGAACACATACAGTATTCTTTTGTTTGTACGCCAATTAAGTTTAATAATCATCTCTTTTTATTTTTTAGGGGCTCAATAGACCAAAGAATGCAACGGATGTTATCGGAGTATTGCTAAAAGAGTTAAAAGAACATAGTTTTTCAGATTCTTTTAAAATGCTTTATGCAGTGAAAGCTGTAAATGGGCTTTTTGCTGAAAGGACAAACATCCGCAAACCAGGAGGCTACATGGTATGAAAAGTACTGCTGTATCTTTTTTTTTTTTAATTTTTTATTTACTCAGGATACATATTCAGTAAAATATATTTGTCATTTTTTAAATTCATTTTATATTGAAATAAATTTACAGGGATCTGCTCATAAATTAATAAACAGAAATAATAACTATATGACAACACTATATATATATACATGGCAGCCAAAAGGCTGAATTTCGAATTATATTACATTAAAATTGAGCAAATAGTAGAATTAAGGAAAAAATTACAAAACAACCAAAAAAGAAACAATAAAAACATCGCACTATATTAATAACAACATTAAAATTACTGTACAATAGTTTAATAGGAGAAGCAATATAATATTAACAATAATAACATTATAAACATTGAAAACATAAAAAGATGAATAATTGAATAAAAACATAATAATTGTTTTATAAAAAGAGGAAGATCTAAATTTAAATAATTACTTGCTAAACATGAAATCACGAGGTCGCATCGATCTTCAAATTATTTCCAATTAGTCAAATTATGTTTTTGTCACGATAGTTTTTATAATGAAAAATTTGTTTATAATGCTTGCGCGAAGTCATAATAGTTTTTATGATCAATATTGTCTTTATAATTCCTGTGCAAAAAGAAAATGTGATTAATACATTTTGCAGACATATTTGTGATTCTGGTAGACTAAACTAAATCCTTTCCGAGCCACTAGGGCTCATAGGGCTGGAGCTTATCCCCAGTTTCTGTAGTGTGAAGCGGATGAGAGTTGTACTCCCCGGGACGGAACACTAGTCCATCGCAGGTTAGTCCCCAGCAGTTTGCTGGTACGCATTGATACAGCTGGGTGGACTGAAGCAATGTAGCTAAAGTGCCTTGCCCAATGACACAAGCGAATCTGCACGGCAGAGACTCGAAACCTCGACCTTGCGATTGAAAACCCAAACCTCAACTGCTGCGCCGAACTGCCGGTCTGGTAGGTTTATGTATTATCTGGGTCATATATCAAATTTATTTGATTTAAACGAAGATTTATGTCATATTTATAATCAATGGTCTGCCAGGAAGATAATTTCATTTTTTTTTATTCAATACTATTTCAAGCATTGGTAATAAATTTTCTATATATTTTTGTTTAGCACTTGTAGGGCGATAAACGCAATTATTAAGGCTATTTTAATTTTTTTATATGTAAATTCGATCCAAATACATTCATCTGGGTTTAGATCATGTCTTTTAATGTAACCAATTCCCTCTTTGACATATGCAAACACCACCACCTCTTTTTTTGTTTTATCTTTTTCGTTTTTTTGTTTAATTTTGGTTTCGTGCTACTGTATCATTACTTACAACATTAGAAAAGCCTTTTATATTAATTAGAGTATTATCTGTTTTTGGATTTAACTATGTTTCCATTGTCGTTGTCTTCTTCCCCTTACACCCTTTGCTAGAGCAGCCATTGTTAATGAAGCAGAGCTGTATAAAATAATAATAGATAAATATTATTGTATGAAATATATAATTTTACTCATATTCATCACTAAAATTCCTACCAATGTAACCTGAATTTTTTGGGCTCTGGTTTCCAAATTCATTGTTTGTGAAAACGTTATTTTAAGTGTGTTTTACCTTACTTTCAGATTCCTGTGAGAGAACTGACCATGTGTATGCATTTCAGGAAATTCCTAAATGCAAATTGGGTAAGTTAACTACTTGAGTGATTTTGTGCTAGGATATTCAAGCGTTCACTGTTGCTGTCAAATGATATTGTTACTCCTTCAGGATGAAACAGGCTACAGCCCCTGGCTGCTACATTTGTTAGTACGACATTCCATTCCTTGAGACACTGACTGCTCATGCGTGATCTGATGCTGATTTTTTACTTTTCTACTGTGACAAACATTACTGCTTCAAATGTTGCTAATATTAATCTGAACTAGATTTGAACTCGTCACTGAGGACGAGTTAGGTGATCCGCCGTACTTTGACCCTCACGAAGCACGCACGGTTCTGATTGAAAAGTATTATATGCTAAAACATGCTCTATTTAAAGAGTAATTTTGAGCATTTTTTTAAAAATGAATTTTAAAGGAAAAGAGTAATTTTGAGCATTTGAAGGACTTAAAAATACAAATGTGTACACATACGTCTTAACGTCCGTGCGCACGGTAGTATTAATACAGTGTCACAAACCCAACACATGTAACAGAAACGTAATTTCCAGCTTCAGTACGTGCTGTGGGCGTGGAAATGAGCGTACGGCGCGTAAATTTTTTAAAGTTTTGAATTATTCAAAATGACCTGAAACGTGCTTTAAATTATCTGAAAAGTGATATTAACAATTTTAAAATTTCGCACAAGTACGAATACCTTATATGACGTGCCTGACGACGGTAATGGCACATGAATTTAAACCTTGTCAAGTTTAATTTAAAACCCCCTGTTGGTTGGTAATGCCACACGAATTTTGCACTTGACAGTATACGAACTATCGGTCTGATAGTGTCGAAATACAGTCTGCCGC
Organism: Anneissia japonica; assembly: GCF_011630105.1. Classification (NCBI taxonomy): domain Eukaryota; kingdom Metazoa; phylum Echinodermata; class Crinoidea; order Comatulida; family Comatulidae; genus Anneissia; species Anneissia japonica. The sequence goes on from NW_022685220.1 coordinate 1,401,232, forward strand.
CCTCTATTTTAAATATATCTCGTTATGAGAAAAGAAAATCTACGTATTGTTAAATATCCCAATTCATTACCAACCGGAATCAGTTTAAACACTGCACAAAACTTTCAAATTATTGTATTGGGAGGTTTAAATTTCGTTCATTCCCGGACGAGCCCCCAATTTGTTACGATTAGCCTCTCACACTAGCTCGCAATAAAAACACAGAGTCAAATATACGGTAATCATGCAACAATTATACCCTTTATTTAACATAACCACCACTCATGAGCGCTATACAGTATAACAACAACCATATTCATAACACACACACAACTTTTACATATATTTACATTACAGCTGGAATCAGGAGTAACGATGCCGCTAAGCCTGTCGCTAGAATCTGGGAACGATGTCGCGTTAATCACTTGCAGTCCACTGTAGAGTCTTGAGACAAAGTTCCATGTTACTAGATGTCAACAACAATCATTCACTCACAGTCCAATATAGACTATTGAAACAGAGATCCATATTAACATCTGCATACACCTAAAAGTTTGTATACCTCGACAATGCACGGGATACAAAGGCTGCCTGCATCAAGTCTCAGCCCTGCTCCAACGCACCACCGCACCAGGCCAGTCCAGAACGAAAAAGAGAGCGGGCTCCTGGCTACAAGCCCTTTTCTTAAAAACCAAGAAAACCTGTCAGCCAAAAATTACCATAACAATACGAACAACAATCCCCCATCGACTACAGAGGGCGTAACAAAATTACAATTCAATTCACACGCATCAACATTTTAAAGCTATTAACAACAATGATCAACAACTCTGGGGATGTAACAATGTGTTTACATCTTTTAAGAAAGAAAGATGAGAATGCTCCAAAAAAAGCATTCTTTTTGACCGTGATGACGACATCAAAATAAAAAATAAAGGGACACGTCCGAAAGAGAATTGATTTAGCTATAACATACTCACAGGTGGGAGACAATCAATCAAGATAAGCTAGCGTGCGTCAAAATTAAATATGCTTTATATCCTGTCTCTTATACACATCTAGATGTGTAGACGTCACAATGTCCGATCAGCCAATATGATCTATAAAATCGTATCTACAACTCATGTGCTTTCAGAATATGTAATAAAAATTGGGGGTCACCTTTCATCCTTTGGAGCTATAAGTGATTAAAAATATTAATGGTTTTATGCATATATAAATGTTGACGCACGCGTACGCGCACATTAAGTCGCGCGAATGGAAAATTAAGGTACATGACATTCTACCTTGACCTGAAGATTATGCTCACTTAATATGATTCAGAAATGATGAATGGTTAAGATGATATGGGCTCATCAACTTTTTGATGAAAGAAAGATGTGGGGGTCAGAAAAAACAATTTTTTTGACCATGATGACATCATCAAAATGTAAAAAGAAGTCAAATATATGAAAGAGAATTGTCTCAGCTATAACATACTCAAAGTTGGAAGACGATCGATAAGGATAAGCGAGATACGCTCAAATGCGTATTTTCAAAAATGACGTCATAGCTATAAATCACTTTCTTTGAATTCAGACGCCAATATGATGACGTCACAATGTCCGATCAGCCATTATGATCTATAAAATCATATTTACAACTTATGTGCTTTCAGAATATGTAATGAAAATGGGGGGTCACCTTTCAACCTAAGGAGCTATAACTGAATAAAAATAGGTCTGATTTTAGCATAATTTCACTGTTAGCGGCACAAATACGCGCAAAGATACCTATGTTTGATGCGCACGTACGGTATTGCTATTGGCCAAAAGATAACCGAAAAGAATGGAAATTTGTGAAAACAATGTCAGGAAACCAAAACATGTAAAATAACGTAATCTCTAGCTTTCGTAAGTGCAGCGCACGTAAAAATGCGTGCGCGCAGTGGAAAATTTCAAAAAAACTTCAAATGCTCAAAATGGCCTGAAACGTGCTCTAATTTAGTCAAAAAGTGATTTAGTAAAGCGCACGCGTCAAATTAGGGTACAGTACATTCAACATTAACCCGAAGTTAATGCTCACTTAATACGATTTCGAAATGGCAATTGGTTAGGCTGATATAATCGATAATGTAAAAACGCAAAATTGCACGTAGATGACGTCACGCTTGACTGAGCGCGTTGAAAAGCTTACCATAACTATTCCAGACCAAGCCAAATGTTCGCTGACAGCGAATGTGCGTAACTCGTGGCAGTTTTTGAGATATCGTGCGAACAAAAATGGAAAGAAAGGTAGAATAAAAAAAAAAAGAAGATCTCTGACAATAACAACGTTAGCGGATCACCAATTAAGAAATTATATATAAATTTATAATGACGAACCCCTCTAAAAAAAAAATATCTTGATAATCCATTCTTTTAAAACCTTTATCATTATTATTATATATAATGCTTGCGGTACACTACGTAGATAGTCTACTATCTATATGGTATGAAAATATAGTTTAGATAATCTACGTGGTATGATAATATAGTTTAGATAATATATTATTAATATTATTGTTATTATTTTTCTTACTATTATAACAAAGCTGTTTCTTTTTTTATTATTTTTAATAATATTATTTATGTTGTTATTGTTCAAAATAGAAAAATGGAGCGATTGTTACAACGGTTGACCAGCATAACAGTTACAAGGAGATGAAAGCCGATTATAAACCTCTTTATTTGTTAAAACAAGAAGTGAGTTTTACATTTATATTTAACTTGCATGAGGGACAGAATATGTAATCCAGACAATATCAATTGATTATTTTAAAAACAGATAAAGTATATGTTACGTCAGAATCAGATATAATGTACTTTACTTGCTATCATTTTGGAATTCAATATTTTGAGTTTAATTAGTCATGTTCAGGATAGTAATTGAAAATGGGCGTATTGAATATAAAAATAAACAAATATGGAAAGTTAATTAATTTATGTAATCTTTGTGGATATAGGGTTTTGAAGTCATGGATCCGTTCATCCCTGTAAAAGTAGACAATTATTCTGAAAAAGAATTTGAAAGTATGATGCAATATTTATTGGATAAAAAATGGATTCAGAATGAAAAAAGTAAGTACACCTTTAAATTACAGTAGTTACTTTAAACACATTCCATAAAATCCATAGTGTTTATTAATACCCTATAGTAACATATATATAACAAGTAAAATAGTACTTGTTATATATATATATATCTTTACGATAACAATGGAAAGGGCTAGAAATTATACCAATGGTTCCGGTGGTGGAACAAGTCTTCTCGGATAAGGACTTTAAACCGTAGGCCCAGTGTACGCATTTGGCTCGTGTGCACTTTAAAGAACCCGGTACATCATTCGAGAAGAGTAGGGGTTACCCCGGTGTACTGGTCCATTAATTCCCCTGTTGTTAAATGGATATGCCACGTAGGACAGTGATTAAGTTCACTTATTGGCATATCCTTGGCCCTCGTGCCTAAAGAAATGAAATGAAATGAAATTAATTATTATTTATTGTTTATATATATTTTTGTCACTTTATTTACTTATATTATTTATTTTTGTTAAAATTCAATTTTAAATTAAATTTTTGAATTATTTTTTATATTTATATATTATATTTATACATTTATACTTAAATTTATTTTTTTATTTATTTGTATTTTTTCTTAACCCCCTTTGGAAACGAGCCTTCAGGTTTAAAGGGTCTTCCAATGCTCCCTCTGACCTTATAATTTTTTTCTTGCTTTTTATAATGGTGATTTTTTTTTAAATATTTTAAACTGTGCCTTTCTTTTCCTTTTGTTATTGTTTTGTGAATTATCTGATTGCTTATTACCTTTTTGATGTTGTCCTTTCCTTTCTTAATGTTTTTGTTTTGTATGTAAATTTTTCCTGTAATTTTCTGTTTTTTTTTTTTAACTCCTTTGATGTAGTTTTTATTGTTAAATAATTTTCTGTACTATGAGCAAGAAATAAATACAAAAATACAAACCATTGCACATACTTTTTCAATATTTTTGGTTTCTTCCAGTTTGTACAGAGAGTGGAATGCAGGAGTTGAAATTCTTATCATCATTGAACCCCGGTGCTGTACAACGGATCTGCTTCTCACTATAACATCCGTTTATTAAAGATTTCTTGTGGATCAGTCACTTTAAGTAGCTCACAAATGTGCTAAAAACAAACAAATTCATATAATACAGTGACTCCTGGTTTACTTAAACATTGCTTATATTTCAAAATTATTTGCAAATTAGTCAATTTAAATGTGCTGAAAATAAAAAAATTAAATAATATTGTGACCAAGGGCGGCGCCAGGATTTGCCCAATGGGGAACCCAAGGTCCCCGACGGGGGTTCCGATGTCCCCGACGATGATAGCAAAGTTCCTGCGGTCGAGTGTTGCTCAAAATGTTTCAAAAGTAGTCCAGGAGGCGAAGGCCCCAAAAAATATGACAATTTATTTCCTGACTCACAGACTCAATAATGAGGCCTGGTATGGACCATCAGGTTTCCTAAATGATACTGTAGCATTCCACTTGCAAAGCCTCACATAAATGACTTGGTTATAGATTTTTGAATTGTACTCCCTAAGCTCCTCATGAACACCCAATTTGTAAGAGAGCATTATAAAGTTATGAAATGTTGAGTTATGATTTCCTCAAGCTTTTATGAAATGACTTGTTTATAGAGAACTGGGAAAGGGCATTAGGCTGTAGGGAGTCTAAACAATTACTTGAAGTCAATGTTTCTGATCAATTTTTAACAGAGTGACTTTGTAGATGCTTTGTGCAGTAATGCTCTTTCTTTCTCTACATGAAGCTACACAATTTGTGCTCCTACTTGGGACCCCTTCTACATTATATTCTCATTTTCTTTTTCCCATGAAGGTACAGTATTTTCGTCATTATTCTATGAATGTATTCATGACGTGTGTCCGTGTTTGGGTTTAAATAGTTAATGCTTGCCAGTAACAACCTGCTTGTTTTGACCATTTGTAATACGCTAAATGTGCTCTGTGAGTCAAAACTGTAGGACAGATGGAATGAACTTTTTTACATTGACAGTTCTGGTAAATTCCACCTCTTACAAATTTCTGTATATTGTATATTATTCGTTTTCTTTAATTTTTTATGTGGGCAATGAATGTCTGAAATGAAAATTTGAATTGAATTGAAGGAGACCACTATACTAGCTATATACATACACAAAATTGTAGCCTCGACTGAACAGGTTTTAAAATGTAGCCAAATTAATTAACATGAAATAGTGTTTTAAGGCTGATATTTGAAACGCCACTGTCAACTTTTATGAACTTTAAGTTGAATTAAAGCCAGAGAAAACTGTTATTAATTTATATTATTGCCCAATAAATAGGCTTTTCAATATTTGTTGCCATGATGTTTGGTTTTTCTGCTGTGGTTTTTAATATAATGAAGATTTGTGCGAGGATGCAAATTATAAACAGAAATTTGTTGTTACTTTTACTGGCTAATATAAACAAATTAAGCAATTATAGTCTGCTGTGACAGTGCATTAATAATGTCAATTAGAAATGCTTTATAATATATCATTTCATTGTTAAATCATCATCATTATTATGATTATGGTTATCATTAGTCCTTATTGTTGGTGATCTTCATATGTAAAATACTGCAAAATCTGAACAAAATTAAACTGTACTAATAAGGTGGATTATAAATGTTTAACTGCAAGGCCATCAGAAGCGGTCCAGCTGGTTCGGTTTTGGTCGGACCAATAATTTACCAATCAATATCATTTTTCCTTTTAACGCAACAAAGTCTTTTAACAAAATGACAGAATAGCCGTCCTCAGCACACACGACACCCATGGACAAGGCAAGAATATTTTAAAAGCAAGATATGAATTGACTACCAAGCAAGTAAAAAATGAATTTTAAAATATTTGTAACTTTTTGGTCTTTCAAAACAGTCTTTTCCAAAGAATAATTATGTTTAATGGAAATACTGTATCAGAATCTTGCATTACTGTAATTAGCACAGACCTGACGTGTCTTTTCTAAAAGGTAATGTACATTTAATTGCTTACATTTTTAATACAGTTTTCCTCTAATTGGAGGTCACCTTTGGGACCTGGATGGAACGATCTCGGGGTTCGGTCTCTAATTAGAGAGTTGGCTTTGTTTAAAAAAGTTTGATCATTTGTTTATGGTTCTGAAAAAGTAGTCTTAAATTAGAGGCATTTTTTTCAGAAATAAATAAAAATAACGCGCAGCCATGTCTTTTTGACAACCCGGTAAGAATAGATCCGAAAAGTCTATATATTTTGGTAGTTGGAAAACAACAGGCCCATCTGAGGAAACAAAACCCTGGACCCTCCATCTGGGAAAATGCTATTTTTTAGTCTCAGGGTGCCATCATCGGGCAACTAGTGTCGGTGTCTAATTTATTATAAATGTGCTCACTTCAGCCCCAACCATAATGGGTTGAGGTGGATAGGCGATTTCAGGGGGACACTGGTTAACGTATCCCTTTTTGGTGTAGAGTTGGATAGAAGGAGATGCGAGGTCTCAAAGCAGTGACAAGGCTTATGGATAATAATATTTTTGTATGTCAATATGTTTTTCTGTCATTTCGCAAATCAATACTCCATAATTCACATAAAATAATATAAGAATTTGCTTGATTTGTTCATTATTAAGAAATAATACTAACTTCTATGATCAGTTGTCAGTGGCGGATTATGGGAGACCCCCACTCTCTCCAAACCCCCCCTACCCCTTCCAACTTTTTAAAAGTAAGAAAAATAATGGAAAAAAAAAATTGTATTCTAAATTAAGTCTGAGAATGCAATTTCCATCATATTTCTCTAGATGTTCCCTAAAATAAGCTTTAGCAACAGAGGCGCCAGTTTGTGGAATTCATTTGACAGCCCACTCAGAAGTGTTAAAAGTCTATACTTGATTTAAAAAAAAAAAAAATTTAAATCTAGCCTAGTGCTTTCTGTTTTATAGTGGATAATTTTTACCCCATTTTTACTCAAACTTTTACATTCTTTTTAACGTTCTTCTGCAGTGATTTGAATTGCTTTGTCCTTTTTAACTTGTCCTTTGGTTGACATTGTAAATTGCTTCTTTTTAAATTAATTTGATAAGATATTCCATGTTCACTCTATTATTATTATTATTGTATACTTATATAGCGCATATCAAACTTCTCTATGCGCTGAACATTATTACCCCGGATCACTGGATCAAGCACATATGGAACACACACTCAGGCCCCATAGGGGAATTCCATAATGTTGC
>NW_022685220.1:1408533-1417166 GCF_011630105.1 Anneissia japonica
GGCTGTGTTTGAACCTACCAGGTACCCACTTTTACTCCTGGGTGGAGAGAGACAACCGTAGATAAAGTGCCTTGCCCAAGGACACAAGCGACTTGCACAGCGAGAGTTTTGAACCCCCGACCTCGAGGGAGTCCAAACCACAACCGATGCGCCAACCACTTCTACTCTAACCTTCATCCATATTATTTGCTAATTTTAATGTTGTAGTCTGTTTCTTATTTTGCTCCATGTTGTCATTTTAACTGATTTATTTTATGTTGAAGGACCTTATAAGAAGAACGGCATTGTAATATTTAAATTAAATTTTACTGTTGATATAAGTTTTTTTTTCTGTGGTTAAATAAAGATATTACCGGTGTTATTATTAGGAAAGAGTGCCATTTCCGGGCATCAGGTGGTACATTTCAATTGTGTTCTCACCGCAGCCCCAACTATGATGGGACTAAGATGTGGATACCCCATCAAAAAAACCTTTGAACCTCATCGGGCGCCGCCAGAAGTAAATAATCCTCTGGATGAAGTTGGGGGAGGGGGGTGATTTCTTCTCGTTGGTCGGACCAATTATGTTTGCTACATATGGGCCTGTACTGTATAATTATTTCATCGTCATAATCATCATCATCATTATTATTATTATTAATATTATAATTATTATTATTAATCTTTATTGTGCCAATGAACTGATCTTACTGCACAATATGTGAACAAAATTAAACTTAAGTAATATAATTCATTCAAATTTGTTTATTCAGACCCAAAAAATGCCCTGGTACCCTTAAAGCCAGTGCTCAGAAAATTTAAATCTATATTGCAACAAAATACAGGTAAACGGTCTCAACGAATCTATGTCTAGCGTCCGTTAATTAGTACTGGTTTGTATTTAAGGCAGGAAACAGGTTGGTTATGGTCCGAAGTACATCTGCCATGACCTCATGAAACAGGTCAACTTAACGGCAAGTATAATTTTGACAATATTATGTGTATAAATAACACAGTAAAAAAAAATTATTCACATTCATAAATACATTTTTGTAAAGCACGAATCTTTACGTACATTACTCGTACATTTTCTCGCAGATATAGGCCCGTAGGCGGGGGCTGGGGGTGCAGAGAGTGAGCACACCCCGCCCCCAAATTCTACTTTTTAAAACCTATTATTATTATCTGGTTCCACTGATTGCAGATTGATCCATGTCATCTGTAGGCCTACATTATGCAAAGGACATAAAAAGTTACAACTTCACAGTGGCGGATTCAAAGGGGTGGAGAGCCCCCTAAAATTATAAAAGAAATGGAGAATAATAATCTTAATTATATTTTGCCTGAGAGTGCCATTTCCGGCCATCTAGAGGTGCCATAATCATAAATTTTCTTACCTTAGCCCCCAACGATGGTGGGGCTGAGGTGGCATTGACCATCCGTCTGTGAAAGTTCCTCCCTGCACCCCCATCCTCTATTTCTCTTGCTTTAGGTCCCTAACAATACCCAAATGAATGAAAATTTAAATAGAATATTACGAATTACTGTATGAGTTTCAGAAATTACATTAAGCCTCCCAAAATGCTATTTGTCGGAGCTTCCGGGGATTCCCCCACCCTCGCGGGGATAGGTGGTCGCCCATCCTAAGGTCCGCTTCGGTCGCAAAACGCACCTCCCCATCGAAAATCCTGCCTACGGGCCTGCAGATAGCATCACAACATTAATTGACAGCATCATCATTATCCTCATCATCATCGTCATCATTATTTCAGCCTTCGGGCCCAGCTCATAGCCTCCTGTATATTTCTCTTTTTTGTATCATCCCCGCCTATTTTAGTATCCGGTCCCAGTTTTAACTTGGACCATTTATTCACATTGGCTCTAACAGGAATATAATAGAACACAAAACAATGAGATTGGAAGGTAAGCATATCCTGAATGAAGAAAAGATAAATAAAGTGGCCGGTGTTCGATAATATAATTGATGAATATTTTAGCCGATTTCAGTATTTTTGTTCAGAAATACATGGCACCAAGAAAAGTTAAGAAAAATTTTGTTAGGAAGCTCTCCATTTGGTTGAAGGTCAGTTCGAAAATATATTATCGAACACACAGTTAAAAATGTAGGCCTATGTGTATGTGGATACAGAAATTAATAAAAACAAGTTTCTTTCCTGATGGCAGTAACTGGCCGTGGTCCCAAAATACAGTCCTGACGTCTTACGAGGCCCGGCAGCAGGACCTGAGGAAGCATTGGTACATGGCATACACTATCGGCAACCGGGATGCGGAACTGGCATTGTTTTTGTTCTCAGGTCAATCAGCGTGTATGACTGTGATCTTCATAATATACAATGGGAAATACATTAGCGCCCGGACGTTGTAGGCTTATTGATTCAAAAGAGATATTAATAGAACATTTGTGCTTGGATTGAGGGAATGTACACAAGGTGCCACGAAGATAAGCACGACTATTTTGATTTTGTATATTTTTTATTCTTGTTGCAATACACTGTGGAACAATAGCAAACTCCATTACTGATTATCCGTCTACTGTATATCGGTATAAAAATATGCATGGAAGGCCGCCAAAGATTGACCAATACCGACTATATATGAAATTATGATTAACTTAATTATCTTATAGGCTGATTTTATACAATGCAATACCGGTAGTTATATATTGTTAGATTTTATTTTACTTTCTTTATTATGAATACAAAGCGCTTTACAAATTACAGAAAACATCTTAACTACAATCTAAATCATCAGAAATTAATTAAATAACATTAGATATAAACCTTACTACGTAAAAGTATTAAAACTAAAAATAATATGCAAATTATTATAAAAGCCAGTAGAAGTTTAGATAATAAATTAACAAACAATAATAATAATTTAAATAAGAATTTTCTCAAGGATATACAATTAAAAATTATCAAACTATATTAAGTCAGTCGTAAAATAAACAAATAGGTACAAATGACAAACAAAATATTAAAGTAACAATAAAAACTTATCAATCAATTAAAAAAAGTAGTTTGAAAACAAATCAGACAGTAATTATTAAAAACAATGAATAAGAGGTTTTTACATAAAAGACTAAAAATAATAAACTACCAAGATGATTAACAATACCAAGATGAATAATTATGAATTATGAAAATAATTAAAACAAATAAAGAAAAATAACAATATAAAAGTGATATAGAACAAACAATAATCTAAAAGAATGGATAAAAAAAATTTACAGTAATGTGCTAAAAAAAATGGAATAAACAAAGTAAAAAATAAAGGTGGCAGAAAATACAAGAATAAATCCAGAGACAAAACCAGAAAAAACAAGTTACATTTCGAAACTGCACTGGTTGATCAACTTGCGCCAGATAATGACATCTCACATCCGTGTTTACAGAGAAAAACACTGGACCTGTCTCGCAATGAAAAACATATACATAAGAATCAATTATTAAACAGAGAGTTTCCGTCAATCACTTTTCAAGAGATTAGGAAAAGCGGATCTTCGTGTATTTTCAGTATTCATTAAGTTTTGTAGGAAACAATTCCAACTGTCATTATAAATGTTGGAAGTTGTTGAAGGGATTTGTGAACCTTTGACGTACTTTGTGCATATCGAGACTCGATAATCAATCAATCCAAATTATCAGTAAATCAAAACAAATTGACGAAATTCAGGACAAACACCTTAAAAATAAAAAATAAATAAATAAAGAGGTGGGAATTATTGTTTTAATCTTTAAAAAAATAATATTCTTCAAAAAATGTTAATCAAAATCGATATATTTTAAGTGAATTAAAACAATGATTTCACCAACCAGGTATAATTTATTGTAGGCCTATTAAAGCAAAATCATCTAATCTAACGGGGATTTGTGGATTACTGATACTGTAGATTGATAGGGCAAAAAGCGCCCCTCCCCGCCTAACATTTCACACGCAAAACAAGTAATTTTTAATTTGGCCTTACATCATTTTAATTTGCTAGCTTTAGGTGTCTTCTACTAAACCGTAAGATAGCTGTTTATTAGAGTAAGGCCTTCCGGATTCCGCTCTTCGGGTCCCCTTTGTACTGCGGGAGTGGGGGAATGGGGCTTTGCCCCAACCCGGTAGGCGTTACGTCACTGGTCTCCCACGCGTTTACCTTACCTCATTTTGGTATTATAGCCTACCATACTAAGTAACATTCGCAATTTTATTGAAATGAACTAGGCCTACTGTACCCAAAAGTGATGAAGATGATGGTGGTGATGATGATGATGATGATGATGATGATGATAATGATGATGATGAGAAAGATATTGTAATGAACTTGACATCACGGAAAACTGTGAGTGAAGATTATGATGATGATCATGGTGACGGTTTGTTTCATGATGTATAAAAGATAGCCCTACAATACGGCCTCGTAGAAGAACTCTCCTTGTGGTGAACAAGCTTCCGTTGTAAAAGAAAGATGGTGGGTCTACTAATATGTAGAAAATACATATAATTTTTTTTCTCCCAAACAAATTATGCTTTATCTCCCCGGCAGGGGGGGGGGGGGTGGCAGCTCACCCCGACAGAGCTACCCCGGCCCCCCGCTGGCGCCACCCCTGGTGCTGATGATGATGATGATGATATAATGATGATGATGATAATGATGATGAATATGGTGAAAGTGATAATGATGATGCTAATAATAATGATGATCAGGTAGGGCGCGAAAGGGCTCCAGTGCAAGATTATTATTGCAGGGCCCATGATGTATAAAGTTTTCAGAAAAGTCATCTTCAAAATTGCTTCTTCACCCCCTACTCATGCCCCTACTTCTAAAGGTTAGTTATAAATACTAATGATAATCGAACTATTTTAAGAGAGGCATATATTCGGTCTCAGTAGCTTTTCTAAATTAATCAGGAAAATTGATGGCACGTAAAATTAAACAATTGCAGTGCCGGATCTGGGAATTCGAAATAGAGAGGACTAAGGAGGAAGTTACATAGGTGGAAGATGAAGAGCACCTGAACCCCACCTTGGTTTGGCTGAGGTAAGACAATTTATGATTAGGGCCTATAGCACCTCTAGATGACCGGAAATAGTACTCTCAGATGTCAATATAATGAATAAAATTTCTTTTTTACCCATTTTTTAAAGTGCTTGAATACACCACTTAATTGAAATCAACACATTAATCAATAATTACTTCTTCGAAAACAGAATATTATTGAGAAGCCCACTGGCCGTTTTTTTTCTTTTCTTCAAAATTAAGTTCGAAATTATTTGAAATTATTATTTTTAAGTCTATTTATGAATGGGCTCATAATAGCCCTGGGCCCTGCACTGCCCGTAGCTACGCCACTGATGATGATGATGATGATGATAATAATCAATGATGATGCTAATAATATTAATGATGATGATAATAATGCTGTTATGATGACTATCGATAGTGCTAACGATTATAATGACGGTGTCACGAGATCAATGATATTAATAATAATGGCTATTCAAGTTTCGCCTGTGGGTATGATTGGACTACGGTTAGGATAATAATCGGTTGCCTGCATGTAAAACGTTAGGTTCATTGATCTTTCACTCTATTAACACAATAATGTATGAAAAGTCCATCACAATACATCCTCCTTCTCATCATTATCATCACCATCATCTTCATCACTTTTGGGTACAGCAGTTCACTCCAATAACATTGCGAATGATACTGATAGGCCTAGGTAAGGTGTAGTAAAAAAGTAGGCTATCTTGTTCTGAATGATAAAACAAAAGAAATTATAGTTGACTACAGGAAAGCCAAAAATGATCATGTATCTGATGATTAGCAAAGAAGTGGAAATTTTCAGTGAACACAAATAGGCCTATCTTGGCAACTACCTTGATGAAAAATTAAACTGGAACTTTAACACTTAAAATGTAACAAAAGAATGTTTTTCCTCTGTAGAATGAAGAAACTTAATTAAACACAATAATGTTTTATGTATCTGTTGTACAGTCAGCTTTAACAATATTTAAGCCTAGTATGATTTTGGTTTAATGAACTGAACAATCAAAAGAAACTGAATAAGATTATCAAACTAATAATATAAAGTACAGATATGGCCCAATAATAAAATTCTGTATTAAAACTAATTTTTTTTCATCCATATGCATTTTTTAATCTGAAATAATTTAGTTTTTAAAAGGAATCTAACATCAAATAAATTGCCATTTACATTTTACTTTTTGCAGAAATTACATATTTAACGATAAAATATTCAAAGATAAAAAAAAGCCATGAATAACACTTTTTATTTGCATATTTTGGTAGTTGAAGTACTGTATGTATGTCATTCCTCTATTTTGTTGTGGAAACGTTTTTTAAAACTTATTTCTACTATCAAAAATGTTATTCAATGGCCATTGTTTTCTGATAATCTCTTAGTACATTATTTGCATCTGTTGTGTAACTGTATTTGTTATTGATTCAATTCATGCTTAATACAGTATTTAAATATTTGAAGATTTGAAACAAAATATCATTTCTAATACAGAATTTTTTAATTGGGGCCATTTTTACCTACTTGTCATTTAGGGCTATTTTTACTGGGGCCATTTTTACCGGGGCCATTTTTTCCGGGGCCATTTTTTCCTGGGCCATTTTTTCCGGGGCCATTTTTACCTACATTCTAATAATGTATACCTTGCCTTTCCATCGCAAACCAGTAATTCTTGCAATATTAGGTTTTGAATCACTGTAATAATACCTTTTAGCATTTTGTATTTTCTGTTGAGCTATTAATATTATAAGTGGACCGGGAAAAAATGCATAGACCAATTATAAATTCATAGCAATAAACTAAATCTATAGAACTCTGTTTGACAAATCTACAAGTAATAACAAGCCGGTAACAAGCGGATAGGGAAGTCAAAGTCGACACTTGCTGCATAAATCATTGGTAGGATGAGCAGGGATGATAGATTCTATTGTGACGTCAAGAAAGGTCGGCGTTTCGTACCTGGATGCATGGAGTTGGTTGGTACAGGATAGCGATTTTCCATGCGTCAATGCGTGTCTCAATAACAACCTTCAAGGACGCCGCTGGTGCTATAAAAGTCACGCCATGGGGCACGCAGGTTAGGTTACTCGAGCCCCTGAAGGTGACGGTGAAGTCAGACACTTTATTAAAACATTTGATCAGTTAGACCATCTACCTGTTAAAATCATCGACAAGACGAAATGATTTTCAACAGAGGTGGAGCTGTAGTTTGTTTGATAATGTTCTTAACAATTGTCGCTCACGGAAAACGCCGAATCGGTGGCGAACGATTGAAATGCGACTTTGAAGAAGACATGTGCCGCATCAAGCAAGATAAAACCGATGATGGCAGGTGGATTCGGTGGAATGGGGATGGTCAGATTTCTAAATTGGAGACGCCTTCTAATCAACTAAACAATAACGACACAGGTGGGTGTCCGTGTTTTGGTTTCTTAACTTCAAAAGTTTTTGTGTACCGTACGTACCATTTAAATGTCAATCCACTTGATATATTGTATTGCTTTTTTATAGCCAGACTCGAGGGAAGATTTGATAGCTTGTTCAAAATTAGTTTTCTCACGGGCTAAAGGGGTGGGGGTGTTCGAATAAACATTCGAGAACTGCATCGGTGTTGACCAGCATTAAGAGTCGATGCTTAAGAAATGATAGCCGAAGTGCATCTGAAACTAAAACACAAGAAAATTATTTTAAAAAATACAAATGGGAAAGGAGTGGTTAATTTATTAAATTACACCCAAGTAAAACAATGGAAGATTGGATTCACACTAATGATTTGCAAGATAGTTATTGTTTTTTTTTGTATTGCCCTTGTCTAAATTTCTTGCTTTCAGGAAATCATAAAATCAAAGGAAGTCAAAGCATAAATATACTATTGATATTTTCCATTTTCCAAATGTACTCATCAACTTAACACCTTCGTTATTATACATCTCCCTGCTCCGACTGAATACACTGTCGATGTGTATGGTTTGTATGTGGGTGATGGTAGACGGTTTATGTTTTAGAATCATAGTAACAACATTAGCCTATCAATGAAAGTTGATTGCATGTCACATATGATAAAACATTCAGCGGAAGATTTTTGATAATAATAATAATAATAATAATAATAATAATAATAATAATAATAATAATAATAATAATAATAATAATAATAATAATAATAATAACCAAGCCCGTAGACAGGGGGTTCGTTGGGTTCGAACGAACCGCCCTTTTCATGAAGTGCCCTTTTAAGAAAGGCTGGCTAGCCTACACTTTAGGCCTAGCCTGCCTATCATCATTAAAAGTCCTACTTTAATACCCGATTGTTAGGCCTAGTAACATAAAAAATTCAGGACCCGAAACCTTGACTCAGAAATACCGGGATGGTGTCCGGCGGGGGATATATATATATATATCCCCGTTTTGTGTAAGCGTTGTACTCAAGCTGATTCAAGAAGTTTGTACTCTATCAAATTCGATTAAGACTGAGCAAGTATATCTCTTGTTTAAAAATCTGTTTATTTGAATGTGTGAACTTTTAAAATCGCAATTACCAGTACCACTGACTTTTTTGTATGGTGATGCTGCAACAGTATCTAGCCCACGCCATATTGCATC
>NW_022685220.1:1417397-1438190 GCF_011630105.1 Anneissia japonica
TTCGAGAAGAGTAGGGGGTTACCCCGGTGTACTGGTCCATTAAGTCCCCTGTTGTTAAATGGATATGCCACGTAGGAGAGTGATTAAATTCACCTATTGGCATATCCTTGGCACTCGTGCCTAAAGAAATAAGATGAAATGAAAATTTGATGGGGAATTAAACTCTTCACGCTTCTCTCCCTCTCCCCTGCTGGTCCAGTCCATCAGAATATACTGTATACAGAGGATATAATGAATGAGTTTGGCTTAGAAACAAGTAACACCTCAGAACTAGCTATAGGTACTTTATTCATCATCTGTAACCTTGATACATCAAATTGAACTGTAGTCTACTTGGAGGCTGCAAATAAGATCCATATGCATGTACTATTATTAGGTCAACTACTTATCTTCATGGTATAATTTTAGCAAGTTCAATTATAGTATGGTGTTAAGAAGTAAAAATATTAAAACATTTATTCTTTTAAGCGTTCAATTAGTAAAATATATATATTCTTGTAGCAAGTTGCAGTATCTAATGAGTAGAAAATTAAATTAAGTATAAAAAGTTATAGTTGCCCAATTGAAAAAAATTCTTTAAATAAATGTTTTTTTTTAAATAAGCTATTGCCATCAAATTAGTAAGTTCGAAGGTTATAGAGGCAAAGGTGTTTAAGTTACATATTTTGAAAAGTTATGGTATCAAAATGAGGAAATATTCATATTTGTGTCTAGGTGCATTGATTGGGAAATCGTAAAAAGGAGGGAAATCCCTTACACATTCGCTTCCTAATAACTCTTGGCTGTCTGTAATATGAACATATGGCACTTCTTGGCCATTAAAAATAAAAGTCATCTGATTCTGATCAGTTAAAAAAAAGATGTTTTTAAAATCCATCATTTTATTTGATGTCAGAATGTGTTTTAGAAAATAAATTTCTGGTTTCCATATTGAATACCATCATTATATTTCAAAGTGTTGTTTTTAATGTGTTTTTGACTCTTCTTCTTGATAGTTACCCTTCCGTAGCAATAAATAATGATGAAAAATGAATTATTTTTACATTTAAAATCCATCTGATACTCAAAATTTATATCAAGAAAACGAGTTATAAATCTCACCTCCGTTATCTTTATAATTTTTTGTTCCATTATTTTCAGAAATTCTATTTCTGACAAATTACGATTGGTTCATAGGATGTGGATTTGTATTATTCAGTTACTAAATATGTTCAAACTGGATTCAAATAAATTTTAAAATAGTTACATTTATAGGTCTTTCAAAAGGGACTGAAAATTACCAAGCCATAAATAAACCTCACAAATTCCTGATTGTTTTCAACAGGACTTAATTTCATGATTATATTATTTAAATAATATGCTGCCATATCTAGCATATCATATATCCTATCATTTATTTCACCAGTAAAAACAATAAAAAAATGTATGGCTGACTGGCCGGATTGCCCAAAAGCAACGCAAAGTTACTGTCACGGGCCTCTCCTGGCAGCGCATACAGTACAATAACACATAAAACATTCGAGTACAAAAATGGATAACTATATATAAAACCATCTCTTTTAAAAAATTTCATTTTAAAATGTAAAAGTTACAAAAGCTAAGAACAATTTACAGCGCATAAATATATAAAAAAAGAACTTTATAAAATTAATTAGCAATAAAATGGCAAAAAAGGAATAAAATTTACTTTTAAAATGAAGTTTAATGTTATTTATAAAGGGATATAAGCTAAAAACGAGTTGATCCTTGAGATCCAGTGGCAGCCCGAGCAAAATATTTTCCTTGGAAAATAGTTAAAGACAGAGAATTTATGAGAATTGGTTCGAGCAAAATTATTGATAAACTTAAGATGGTTGATTGGTGAGGGCGTCTACATATATTTTCTTATGCAATCGCAGATTTCTCTTCTTACTGGTTAAAATGTAACAAACTCGCATCCCCTACCGCCAAGACCTGCATCTGCCGCAGATTATTCAAAGAGACCTCTACGTGTTACGTGTATCACCATTTTTATTTTACAGGATATTTCATGCATGCCTACGCTTCTGGTATATCAAGACTTCTGAGTCCACAGTATCCGTCTGTCGGTGCAGGCGGCCCAAAATGTTTGACTTTTTGGTACAACATATTCGGAAGCCGGCGATCGGGAACACTCAGTATTTATCAAAGCCTCAACGAAACCTACTTTGGTCAACCAATATGGCAAATAACAGGAGATATGGGGAACGTTTGGCGTCCCATAGAGATAGATCTGACTAGTGACCATTCATTCAGAGTAAGTGTTAAAGCTGATTCATGTACTTTTATGTTTGCGTGTTTGCATCTTGCAAAATACTAAGTCCGTCACTGCAAGGTACTATGAGGGAGTGTCTCAGAAATACGTTAGAAAATATGGTGTGGAAAAAAAATGGTAGGATCAAAACATTGGTCTTTCCAGAAAAGAAACCCTGTAGCTGAGCAATGAAAACAATTTTACAACAAAAATATAACATTGGAAGTTTTTATTTTACTGAAAACTAATGTAGGCCTAAACTATCGTCATTCTCACTTTTAAAATTATTATTGTTGTTGCTAATTATCATCGTCATTTTGTCGTCGTCGTCGATTATTATTATTATTATTATGATTATTATTATTATTATTATTATTATTATTATTATTATTATTATTATTTTTATCATTATTATTATTATTATTATTATTATTAATTTATTGTAACTAAATTATTATCTAAATAGATTGTGTTTGAGGCTGATAGAGAAATGAGAGATATTTCCATATCCATAGACAATATACTCATCTCAGATAATGTCTGTCCTGGCGGCATGTGTAAGTATTCAAATTCAATTGATGTTTAATATTTTAAATATTTAAAAATCTGTTTTCTTTTATTCGACAAATAGATTTAAATCTTCATGTCACCTTTCTTTCCTTTATATTATTTAAGATTTTCCCATTGATTCATTATTTCTTGTCAATATATTGTTTTTCTGTAAATTTGTAGTAAATGTCCAATCGTTTACTTCTTATTATTCAACTTCGTAAATTTATTATTGATAGGTATGTTTCAGCCTTCCTATCTGGTATTTGCCCCGTTTTCTTATTTGTAGTGTGCTCTCAACAAAGAAAAAAGAGAAATGTTTGTTTTGGTTGGATGACCACAAAGCATGTGAAATAATAATGTATTTTATTTATTTATGTATTAATAGATTCTTTAGATCCAAAACTTACGTGTGATTTTGAAAACGAACAATTGTGCGGCTACGTGCAAGATCTGAGTGACGACCTGGATTGGAAACGATACAGTGCGCAAGACGGCGCTTCGGGAGATGGACCAGACGAAGACCATACTTTTGGTGAAGATTATGGTAAGTATCGTATTTATGTATACAGGTGCAGTATAAGGTTAAACATATATTATGTTTCTGAATTTTTTTTTAGTCGTCAATTTTTTAAGCATATTTTCATTTTCGACTTAACCGTGCCGACTTGACAATTTTCGTCTCTTGACAAGAGGCATCGTCAATAGTGCAGCAATAACAGACAATTCATTTTCTCTGATTTATTATGTTCAGTTGGTTTTGGTTATGTTCAATTACAATGAAATATTAATAATACAACCGATTTTCTTTATAATTTCAAAATTATGTTTATGTTGCAACACAATAACAGAAATTCATTGAAGATTTTAGATCAAACTCAAGATTATACTATATTACTTAGTTAAAAAATCAAATTAAAATAGAAAAAATATTTAATTGTATTTATACTAAGGACACGTTTTTAAAAATCGTTTAGGAATTCTTTAAATTGAAGAAAAAATGGAAGATGGAGTGTAACAATAAACTATAAACAACTAAACTAGGAAAGAGAGAAAGAAAGACATTTTTTTTAATCGTTTAGGAATTCTTGAAATTGAAAAAAAAAATAAAAGGAAGATGGAGTGGTACTTTAAAAGAAGACAGATTATGTAAACTTTATTACTATAATGTCATAAATGAGTTTCATTTTCATTTAGTTTGCCCTTTGTACAATGATTTTCGGGGGAAAAATTCCTATTTTTATACTTATCCTTTAAAAACCAAGAACGAACTTGTTTTAACCATACTTCACTTTACACTACAGTAATAAACTTTATTGTTTACAGGTTTTTATATTTGCATGAATCAACAACGTACTCCGAAATTACCAGGACATCGATCACGCGTAATCTCGCCTGTCTTCAATACAAGTTCAGATGACGACGATCATTGCATTAAGTTCTGGTATTTTCTCAGTGGCTATGAAGTTGGGGAAATCAACGTATACATGTACTACGGGGACACACTAGAGACGATGTTTAATGTTGGGGACGACCAGAGTGATATCTGGCACAGGGCTTACTTCCCAGTTCCACCAAACGTTGAAAGTTTCAAAATTGGATTTGAGTCGGTCAGAGGCCAAGGTGACGGCGTACACTGTATTGATGACGTTGAAATTATCGACGGTACATGTGAAACATGTAAGTATTTGAATCTTATACGATATTTAGTATTGCTGCAATACCGGTTTAGTAACCCGAACAGGAAGTTGGATGCGCGTATACACGTGCTTCATTGGCTTCGTTAAAACTGAAATCAATTTTGGTACATTTTGATGTTATACGATGACAAGTCAACACAGTCAACAGTGTGGGCCTCTACTTAAAATTTAGAGGCGCGTATGGTCATAATGCAAAAATTGGCCCCATGGCTGATGTTGTAATCAATTCTCGATCTAGCCAAGCTTTATTACGGTTTTTTTTATGCAAAAGTGATCGACGTAGTGTGTGCCTGGCAAATGATTTGCACTGTCATGCCACTACTGGCAATATTATCTGTGTTGTTATATATGATTATTGTTATCATCATAATCATCATCGTCATCATCATCATCATCATTATCATCATCATCATCTTCATCATCATTATTAGGCATAATATCATATAATTATATTAGGATAATATCGACGAATGCTTGCAGTAAGTTAACATCCACTGTGTTTGGTTTATTTTCTATTAAAACAGTTCTACAACAATTTTAGGAAACTTAGGCCTATTATGTTCGCAACTAATTCTCTCGTGTTTTCTCTTTAGTACTGACCACAGCAGCTCCAGTGATAACTACTCCTGAGCTTTTGATAGACAACGCAAATTGCGATTTTGAAACTGATTGCATTGATATGTATACAAACCAATATTTTGGCGAGTCCGATATAACTTCTGGGGAGAACGCATATGACAAATGGTTAACATCACATTCGAATTCACATTATGGCCGATATCTACCGTCCAAAGATCACACTTTAGGCACTACAGGTAGGATTGTTGAAGTTATAATGAATAAGTTATTGATACGATTAATGACTCAATGGGCCATATTCAACTCAGCCCCACCATTATGATAGTTGGAGCAGAAATAAGAAAAAACGCGCGTATTTGTACGTCTGCTTCTGACCCTAGCAACAATATCCAAGGACATTGGCTTATGGTTTATGGTTTATGGTTTTATATTTATATAGCGCCTTCCACGATCGAAACCGTCTCAAGGCGCTTTATTGACACTGTCCATTGTTACTGCGCCCATTGGCCAGAGCTAGAAAGTGAATGCACGTAAAACACTACATGAATTCCCTAAATGTATTTACAGATTAGTAGTAGTAATATTGTTATGATTATGATTGTGATTCATTATTATTATTAGAGTTATTAATAATGACATTATTATTATTAGTGTTATTAATAATAATTATTATTATTATTGTTATTGTTACTTTAAATATATTATAGCTGGCCATTATATGCACCCCTCCAGGAATTATAACAACAAAATTGTTAGTTTACGCACTCCGATGATGTATCAGCGAAACCACACCAAATGTTTGCAGTTTTATTTCACCTTGAACGACCAGTATAGTACGGCTCATCTCAACGTGTATATAGACGATTCGGCATCTGCTGGAATGCCTACTGATCCAGTGTGGACAAAGTACACCTCGAGTGCCTATAGTGAGTGGACTCTTGCCGAAATAGATATTCTACCGACTGGAGGAGATTTTTCTGTGAGTAGCATACTATTATCTGTACCGTATAGACATGGATTCTGTATTGATTCATATTTCAATAATGATCTTGTTTCCAATAATTTATGAGTTCAACAGCCTTCACACCAACTTCCTGATCAATTCATTTACATTCGTTTTAAGTTATAGATTCAACATCTTTGTTAATACCTAAAGGTTTTAAATGTAGTATCGATTAAATGAGCTTTGAAATTGTTACCATTATTAATAATACTAATTTCATGTCCTTTTTTAATTCTCAATTAATTTGATTACAAATACTTCGGTTACCAAGGAGAGGTTTTTTTTTTTCTACATTAATAAGAACTATATTACAAAAAATCTGCTCTGAAATGTGTGGTTTCGTTTTTGTTCACCAAAAAGGTTATCTTTAATGCTGTGACTGGCTCCGGAAATGGTGTTGATGTGGCCATTGATGACATAGTATTTCTCGACCAGGAATGTTCCTCAGGTAAAGAATCTTTGCCTATATCAATCACTCAGAACAAACATTTATCAATTTCACACGGGGGTTGATGGAGGCTTATGGTTGGGGTTTATGTGTGGGAGCGCTAGTCGGTTAGGTGATTAGGGGTGATTTTAACTACTTGAGCTTAATTTGTTGCTTAACCAATTTCCAGTGGAAAAGGGATGCATACATGTCTAAATTTATTAGTTTCTTAACTAGGCTATTATAACTAAACATTTTTTTAGAAACGCTCCATAATTTATTTGGTTGTGTTTTTGTGCAAATAATTTTACCATATGTAGACTATGTGATGGGATGTGTCTTCAGATATGTCTTACACATATTTTCTTTTTCTGTTCGTTAGTGACGATTGCTCCATGGATTTCCACTATTGATTGTGACTTTGAAAGTGAAGACCTATGTGGTTATACAAATGCATTTTCGGAAAATTGGATACGAATAAATGGATCGACGCCTTCTAAAGACACTGGTCCACATGACGATCATACGACAAATACCGCTCAGGGTTTGTAAATATTTTTATGTCAATATTAACTCCACAATATTTCACCATTCTGATTATTATTATTATTATTATTATTATTATTATTATTATTATTATTATTATTATTATTATTATATTAGTACGGTATTTTACGATCATACTCTTTGACCGAAATGTTGGTATCACGGGGCACTGCCAAGTCGATGATCAAACATTATCATTATTATTATTATTATTATTATTATTATTATTATTATTATTATTATTATTATTATTATTATTATTATTATTATTAGGCCTATTATTGTTGTTATTATTATTATTATTATTATTATTATTATTATTATTATTATTATTATTTTATTACTGTTATCATGATTATGATAACCATCACCGCCTTTGTAATCATCATCATTATTATACAATTATTTTTCTGGGTTTTGTTTTTGTATTTTTTTCTTTGTAATTTTCTCAAGTTTATTCAATTTAAACTATAGTAATTCGTTTTCTTCTATTTTGCTCTATTTTGTAGGTCACTACATGTATATGGAATCATCACCTCCTAATTTTCATGGTAGTAGGGCTAGGCTCGTGTCACCGTACATCAATTATGTTGATGGGCCAATGTGCCTTCAGTTTTGGTACAACATGAACGGAGAGGACATAGGATCTCTTAATGTATACCGGCACAATCCAAGCAGTTCATCGCTATGGTATATGTCTGGAAATCAGGGTCCTGAATGGAAACTAGCCAAGGTTGACGTGAACTTTTTAAGGACTTCGTACTCCGGGGACAAAACCTACGTCGATTTTGATTTCCAAGTGGCGTTCGACTCTACTTTAGGCAAAGGATACAGAGGAGATATAGCTATTGACGATGTTAAGCTTCTAAATCAAGACTGCAATTCAGTACAACCCCAGGCCAGAAAAAGTATTGATTGTGATGCAGAGGCTGGTATAGATGAATGCGGTTTCACAAGTGACCCGCGTTACCGAAGTTGGATGTATTTTGATTATAAGTCATCGGAGGAAACTATAAAAACAGCTAAGTTTCCACCAAGTCTGATGTCAGGTAAGTCGGTATTTTTTAAAAGATGATGGAAAACTGAGCACTACTATGGCCAATGGTCAATGGTCATATATTTATATAGCTTATGAAGCCACAAGAAACAAAGACAAAAGAACGCGAAGGGGGGGGGGGTGTTGGAGTGCCACCCCCGATTTTGAGATAGCGTCGCGATCACTACCGTGTACACGCAGGTACCTCGGCGTCAGTTCCGGTAGCTTCCACCAAGGATAAGCCTATGGCTCCCCTACCGTGCACTGCTAAGTTGCCGGCCCTACCTCAAGTAAGGAGGTGCGACTTTTCAGGGGGAAAAATACTTAACTACAGAACAATATAACTACAGAACAACTTAACTACAGAAATTAACACAGAGATTGGTCTTCATAATCATATTCTTAAATATACAAGTATAATTTGAACCCGGTTTAAAATTTCTCCATTCCACTATTATAAAACTATTTTGCGAGCACTTCGATTTCTGACTGAATTTTCTTGTCTAGCATAGACATATATGACCGACTTGTATATTTAACATCTTAACATTACAAGGAAATAATAATGACAGACGGTGGGTTAATAATCTTCGTTAATAATTCATCTGCTTTTTATGTTTTGTCATTGATCTGTGTGTTGTCCTTCCGTGGCAGCAGTCACTGGATAACTTCATTATCGAACTTATTATACTTTTATACTTATACTTATTATTACTTATTAACTTAGTCGTAGTTCAGTGAACTTCGACTCGCCTGTATGTGAATTGTAGCCTAAGTTGAATTGCGACTATCCAGTTCAACACCAGTTCCAAGAAGAAAATGAATTAAAAAACGTCTTATATTTTTCAGAATACAACTCGTTTCTGTACTGCGATCAAATTTCCTATAATAGCCATACTCTTTTGGTATCGCCTCCAGTGATGCCGGCACCAGAACATTGTTTGACTTTCTCTTACATAATAAAAGGCGCCAATCTTCGTGTCAGTGTCAAAAAGAAGGCATCAGAATATATGGACATCATCGCATTAAAGAAAGAGTTATCACCGCTTTGGAGAAGTATACAAATTCCTATGATTGTCAATACAACCGACTCTTTCACGGTAATAATTCATTTTCATATTCCAATTATTCTGTATTTGTATATTATTGACTCAACAAATAGACCTTGCCACATTATAGGCCTAACGAGTAACATTAACAAATTGATAATGGTTTCGTCATCTGCCCTCTGCGAAAACAACGTGTACATTTTAGGCTCTTTAAGGCGTACACGTAGATACAAAGTGCGATACGCATAATTTGAGGCGTAGACCTGATCTTGTAAATATGGTGACATTGTGTAAACATTATTATAGAAGAATATCGTAGTATTTTGCAACAGAGTGTACACTTGTGTTTATGTTGTTACCCGAGATTATTATAGACTGCCGTATGTGGCCAAAAATGCTGATGTTACCTAAGCCCAATTAACCAAAATCTCAAAAATAATATGGTCAGCTTGTTTTTTTGGGAAAATATAAAAACAAACCAATTCCTTGTATTATGTTAAAAGCCACTTTTTAACTTTAGATAATACATTTCGTTCCTTAACTATATTGTTAATTTAAAATATTAACCTAGTTTAAGTGCAGCGTAGTGAATGTAAAGTATAGTTGAGAACAAATTAGTTTTGATATGCAGTTAGCAAATCCATTGTGAAGATAGGCCTAAAGATCAAATTAGGCCTATAGCTAAGATTAAGAAAACAACCTGCTTTACATGTAGTTAATATCAATTTCAGATTATGTTAGTTATAGGTATATATATATATATATCTGTCTCTTATATATATATATATATATATATTGTACATAGGCCTATATGTATTTATGTGTGTAAGTGTCGTGCAATATCAAATTGTGAAGGTCGTGAAATTATTTTTTAAGAAGTTTTGAATGTAGTTCAATCAATTGTGTAACTTTTTAGTTATGTGCTTGTGTTATAAATGATGTCGCTTCGTATTGATTTTATAATTCAATTCAAATATAACAAATTGTGTCATCAGTAACATCGTCGTTGCAATTATTTGTGACGTCATTAAATTACTTTGCAATGACGATAGTGATTCTGCATTGTTTCAGGTGATGTTCAAAGGAGAATATTCATCGTATCATAACTTTGTTGCTCTGGACGACATCAAGGTAATGCCCGGAAGATGTCCAGGTAGGTGTTTAAAGATTCACTTTAGCGGAAAAAAAAATCATTTTTTCGTTTTTATTAGGTTGAATACATTAAACGAAGAAACTGTGAAATAACAACAGCGCTATATATTGTCATACAGCTACAGTGGTGTATCTAGGAGTTCGAGATGGTGGGGGTATGGGGCAATGTGAAGTGTGAGCCTCGATGATTATATGAAGTGAGGGGGCGATCATTTTTGCTACATTTCCAATTGGGTGGGTGGGGGGAAGTTCCAGGCGTTGTCCTCAACCTTTTCCCCTCCGCGCGCACCTCTAGCTAGATATGTCACTGTAGCGCTGTAGTTGGTACCGTAGTTAATTAATACCTTACATTTTAAATGCTCGTCTTCTAAGTCCACGTTTGTGTTCAATATCATGTCTTTTTATGCGTGCCTTATTGACCGTGAACATTATGGGCTGTCAAAATCCTGGATAGGCGAAATCGTAACATTTAGGGTCGTTAAACATGAGGGCTGATATTAGATCTCTGCATAATTAAACATTTTTTTTAATTAAAGATTTTTTTTGCATAGACCTATGTTCAATTTAGGCCTATGTTGATATTCTTACGACCAGATCACTTTTCAATGTCACTGACAAATTATTACATACTATTCAAGACCGTATATTTCAAACCAACAGACGCTATCCCTGTCGAGAAACTTGCATGTGACTTTGAAAAAGATTGTCGATTTGTTGTCAGCGACGCCGAAGACTACGCGTGGCAGATATCCAATAAAGACGTGCATAATAGACTACTACCATCATACGACCACACCTTTGGAACACCCTCAGGTAATATATGTTTAATTTACAGTCATTATTCTTATTAAATTGTCATCCTATCATTATCATTATCGTTATCATTTTCATTGTATGTATTGTTGCTGTTATAATTATTTGTATTGTTATTGAATCATACTTTCAAAGTTGTAAGACACCAATCCCTGTTGAGAACGAATTCACGAAAACTAAGGTTGGTTTCCCTAACACACACAGTAGATAGTGCCAATGCAAAACTCCAACATATCAATAAAATATATAATAAAATTTATCATACACTGTATATATAATTTGTTGATATATTATATTAAAATAGTCAAAAATAGAAGCTATTAATTTCAATAAATGGAAAAAATATATTTCATTCAATATAAATAATTAATTGGACTGAATGGATAAATTAGTTTACAGTACACATGGGATTATTATTCACAAGGCATATAACCTAAAATTTACTCCAATACCCAGTATGTAAAATTATACATTGAAACTCAATAGAGAAATATATATAGGCCTATACAGTATTTTTGTAAAGAATCCTCTGCTTTTGTCGTTTTTTTTTACTCATTTCACCCTGCCTATACTCACCAGTTGGGATTATTTGCTTTCAGGTCACTATTTCTTCATATCATTTGGAAGAAACTATCATGGTGAAGATCGTAGACTCCTGCGTACCCCACTAGTCAAACAAACCGGAAGTAAACGCTGTCTGCAGTTTTATTTTTACATGGATTCGTACAAAACAAATATGCTGAATGTTTACGTCGAAGATGCATCCCTTGGTCGCCTCCACGGAGATCCGATATGGAGAACATATGGTAGGTCTGTTGATGCTTCCCAGTGGATTAAGGCTAGTGTTGATATTATGCCAACTGAAGAAGATTTTTCTGTAAGTATTTTGTTTTTTCGGGATTTTTTTTTATAAGATTCATTCTAAAATGGTTGCTTGAACAATAAACATTTGGATTTCTGCTAACCAATACCAGCTTTGATTGACGAATCAAGCATGTGAATTGACTGAATGGAAAAAATAATTTGTGGATTAAAATATGCCTAACACTTTTGAAGTTTTTTATATCTATGAGGACAATCATAAATATAACGGAGAAATACAAAAATGTAATACTATATTAATAGTTAGTTCAGGTGAATTTGACCACTTGCTTGGTAGACATTTCAAAGAAATCGACAATATTTCATGTGTGTAGTTAAGAAAAAAGAACCAAACAATCCTTAAATTAACTACAGTACCTACGCAACGGTGAAGATTCCAAAATGTAATGTGGGTCTAATCTGTACAGAATCGGTTTATTCCACATAAGACTTGCTAATGTTTAATATATTTTTCGCCCCAAGTTGTCGAACGCGATCCTTTGAAATTTACACGTACATTTCAGCAACTTCCCTGTGCTTGAGTCAACACCGTGTAACTTGAATGAGTGAGTGAGTGAGTGATTGAGTGTGAACTCACTTTGAAACTCTCGTTTGTTACTACGGAACTAAATCTCTGTCCAGACTATCAAATTTTATTTGACAAAACATGTAATATCCCTATATGGTCATGATGAAATCACATCATGACTATATACAGACAGCTTTAAAGAGGTTGTGAAAATCTCATCAGTGAGGTCGTAATCAATCCTACTACATATCTTTAATTAGAAATTTTAACTCCAAAGTTCCTCTTTTAAGACAATCATAATAATGTTTATTACAGGTTGTATTTGAACCTATCCCGAAGCCCTATCAAGAAGCGGCAATTGCCATTGATGACGTCATAATTCTTAGGCAGAAGTGTTCTAAAGGTATTCTGTAGTTTATTCATATTTGTAGTTTTATTTCATTTCATTTATTACGTATCAGTATATATTAGTTTCCAGTCAATGGCAGTAATGTAATTAAAAAAAATATTGATAGACAGACATCCTAAACAATTTTTACAATGATAGTAAGAACAGTAGTTTCTTTTTAATTTATGATAATATTTGATATAAACTAGTATGATAATAATATATTAATATTAATGTTTTGCACAATTTAATGCATTACACTTACTGGTTAATTTAGCGAATTTCTGATTCCTCGATATCTCTGATGTACTCAAACCAATTCTCCCGAGTGCTTCAATCTCGAAAATGTGGTTACGTTATGTAAATAATGTACATTTTATTATTTACGGTTATTAATGAGTGTATGGGACATTTTTATGACGTATGCCACTACTATGATATATAATAATGTAAGACTCGTATGAATACTTTATTTATTAGTAATTGAACAAGAATGGAAGTCGACAGTGGATTGCGACTTCGAAAAAAACAATTGCGGATATTCAGTGCCTAAAGATAAAGGAAAGTACCCGCGTGACTTTCAATGGCAGAAAAATGCTGGCATGACAAAGACCTACGATACTGGACCAAATACTGACCATACGTTCGAATTGAGTGACGCTAAAGAAGGTAAAGTATTATTTACGTTGTTCTTTTGTTAGGATTTCTATAATAGTTTCAAATCATAGACCACCTTTTGAATGAATTTGCAGTCCATTTGCTCTAAAATAGTAGTACTGTACAATATAATCTTCTTCCACTTCAGGCTTTATTCCCACTTCTAAATGGGGTCGCCGGTGCGGGTTCCCGTCCTCCACATATTCCAGTCTAATGCTATCCTCATCTGTCAATCAAGGATCCCTCGGAAAATAAATCTTGTGTTGGGATTTAGAGTGTTATCCCAGATATCAACATTGATGACTTGCTTGTTTTCTCATTTTTACTTCTCTGTATTTTTTTTCCGGTTTTTGTGATGTTGTTCTGTTGATATCTAATAAATCAAATCAAACGCCGTTGCTTTCTGACAGAGTCACTCCACCTCCGTTTTTGGCCTCCCTCTCTTTCTGGTCAACCTTCAACTTCATAACACGGTTTCCCACATACGTCTGCTCCCTGCGTCTTACGTGTCTCCACCGTCGGAGTAGTAGAATAAAATTGTATATAACTAATTAGAGATTACGAGTAAAGGGTAACTTGAACTGGGGTTTTTTCTTGGCTCCTCTTCCTGGTCTTATTGTTGCCATTAAAAATATAACGAAACTTAATTGTATGAATAATATTAACCAAAAATAAAACTTTTAATAGTAATTATAATAAATAATAATCATTCATTTTAGTTAGCTATGTGCTTATTTTTTAATTATTATATTAGGGTAAATGGGGACTTTCAATTATCATCAGCTATTGTCGGCCCTCTGCAGGACGAAAACCTCAGCATATTGACGCCAAATCATTCTCTCTCTTGTTGTGTTTCTCCAATTTACTCTTCTCCTATACTTATCGATCTCATCTCTCCATCCTTTACCCTGTTCCTTTTGCCATCCACGGGTTTCCATTCTCTTACTGATATTGTCCATCTGTTGTCTGACATTCTGCTAACATGTCCTGACCACTTCCATAACATTTAAATGCGTACACCTGAGTGAAAACATCTTGGGAATTGGTAAACATTTGAATTTCCCTTTCCTTGAATTTTTGATGTGATAAATGTTCCTTATGTTCGTAGGTAACTACATGTACATTGAGACATCGCCACCACGAAAACCTGGAGAAGTTGCGATTCTTGAGAGCCCACTTGTTCTACCCATCAACACTTCTGTTTGTCTCGAATTCTGGTACAACATGTTTGGTGAAGATACAGGTACACTTGAAGTGTACAGAAGCCAGCCAGCTATGCCTAGCTACACCGGCTACAAATTGTTATGGCGGAAACAGGGGCAACGTAGCAAACGATGGCTGAAGGCTGAAGTGCCGTTAAACACAAACTATAAAGATGGACATAGAGACTTTATTGAACACACCAGCAAGGTACAAATGAAAAACAAATTTTATGTAAAACATTTCATTTTGGCGTTTCTAATATCCATTCAAGTTCATATCCGACTTCGTTGGTATTTTCAATAATGAATTAATTACTTAAAAGATTTTGTAAAAAAGAATTTACTTACTGATGATATTTTGAACACCTTTTGCTACTTTACAGCTGTGTCTGTTTTTCTGTAGGCATGTTGGTTTAAGGGTATATTCCTCTGAAAAAGTTTTTTAAATTAACAACTTAATTTTTAACTATTATTTCTAGATTCATTTCAAAGGGACGGTTGGATATGGATATAAAGGAGATATTGCTATTGATGATATCAAACTCGTTTTAAAGTCATGTGAACCCCCTCCCAAGCCAAGGGACCCTCCTCCAGTAAATAAGACGATCTGTGATTTTGAAAATGGCGCCAATGAGTGTGGCTTTCAAGACTTTGGCGAAGAAGGAAGCGGTGCTGAATGGAATTACTTTAACGCCTCTTCAGTAAAATTTGATCCTACAATTGAAAATGATGACCCTAGAGTCAACATGTCAAAAGGTATATATCCAAAGTTTTTGTTTTTCAGATTGCCTTTTCATTTGTTTTGTAAATAACTCATGACGAAGTAGAAATACACTGTAGATTGGATTTAAGTAGTTTGGTACCGGTATAATAATGATAAGCTAGTACAGTGCCAATATAAGCTAACATTACTGAGATTTCCGTATTTCCATGTTTGGATGTTGTACATGGTTATGCATAGATGGAAATGGAATTAATTCATGATGATGATGAATATTAATATTTTCTGCTTTAATAATTACAGGCAAAAAATCATTCATATTTGCTGATGCTTCAGAACTAAGAGCTGGTGAACATGTCATAATAATGACGCCCACTGTCGCCGCCAACAACAACTATTGTTTGGTGTTCTCGTATGTTGCAACAAATGATTTCATCATCAATATCTACAGCAGAAAAGATTCTGGAGAAGAAAACTTTATCAACCAACTTACGGGTGAAGATGTGTTGAGTTGGACCACCAAAGCCGTACATGTACCACCTCATGCAGAGCCTTTCAATGTAGGTATTCATTTTATTCAAATCTCTGCCACTGAGTGGAATTTATCACCTGCATGTTGTAAGCTTACAGAAGACATAATCTATTCAGAAATCATCAACCTTTCATCAACCATTCCGAACGTTACAATATATATAATTGTGTAAAAGATGATAATCCAATTCAGCTTTAATGAAGCGTAGGGATATCTTCTCATACTTCCTAAGCAAACAAATTGGCTTGTATAATTGGCATATATATGTATGTATATGTATATGTATATATATATATATATTAATATATTACATTATATATTATATGTATTTGTATATATATAATATATTAATATATTCTAATATTATATATATATATATATATATAATATATTAATATATTATATACTGTAGGCCTATATATTCAAAACTGAAAAGCATTCCTAGCTTAGCTGTTGAAATTTATCATGACAAATAGAAAAACAAATTCAGGATTACATATTTGTGTCCACGAACTTTTAGATTGTGTTTGAAGGCGTGATCGGGCGTGAGGATGATGGTTTTCTTGCATTGGATGATATACAAGTTCAAGATGGCGAATGTCCTACAGGTAAGATTAACCCAGACAAGACTATCATTCAATGTCAATCACAAGCATTATAATAAGATAGAAGATTTTAAGCTGGGTCATCATAGTTTTGTCTGTCAGACTGCAACATCACGTGCTCTCGCTCAGACTGGTGAAGTAGAGCAGCCGACTTCCAACAAACCTCTAAATACACACAATTGTTATTAATCAGCTAAAAAAATTACGGTGTTTTTTTTTTTATCAAATTATTATTGACTGGTGAATATGTTAGTAAAAAATAAATGTAATAGTTGTTCATGATATGCCAAGCTTTCTGCAATATCGACAGTTATTAATAATTTTGAAAATATGATTTTTATGCCATTTATTTTTCTTTTACTTTCTAGTTTATGTTAAGAAACCAGTTTTAATGGTAAACAATAAAAGTGATAATTGTTTCATATGTGAAAGTGTTGATAAAACCTAACTAACCTATAGTGAAATTCTGTATAAATAAATCAATTAGTTTATCTGTTGAAGCTTTGGTATCACCCTCCCCACACCCCCCTCCTTCTCCATCACAAAAATATGTGGAATATCAAAGTGTAGAATCATAAATATGGGCTACTATATCAACCATATGCCAATTATACTAATTTGATACCAATTCCTTTTATTATTATTATTATTATTATTATTATTTTTATTATTATTATTATTACTATTATTATTGGTGTTATTTTACAGGGGCGCCTGAAGTTACTGATTCTGTAAGAGGCATCGCTGATGACCTGAAAGACGAGCCCACACAGGACAAATCCCAATCGACCGTTTCAACAGTTGTGATAGCACTCCTTACTATCACTTTACTTGTTGCCTTTGCCTTTGTAATATTTCTTGTCCTTGTGGTCAAAGGATATAGGAAGAGGCTGTCTTCTTCAAATTCGATAATAACCGAAAGTGGAAAGGAGTCTGGAAAAAAACCATCCAATAGTGAGAACCCATAATTATGTCATCGATTTTTCGCCGCAACTGTTCTTCGCTAAATAGTAGAAAGATATTACATGTGTGTACATTTAGATAAATTGCAGGTCAATGAAAATATAAGATTTTATGTGTCATTTATATTTTAACTCATTTCAAGCCTTTGGAGAAGTTAAGTATACGAATGATACATAATGATATCACTTCGAACCCACAATGCAAAGTGGCAAACAATTGCAATGTATGAGTTACATTCCGTATGCTTAGATCTGTAATATTAGATACCGCATTAAAGAAACAATAATGAAATTATCTGCTTTATTATATAACTAAAATTATAATAAAAGTTTGAGTGTCGCCTTATAACTTTATTGTGGTGGTACAGTAGTTGTTTGATTGTCAATTTAGTTTTGGTTGAAATTCTTTCACAAATTAGTCATTGGTCACTATTAATTCTAGCTCTTAACCTAGCTCTCAGGTGGGCAAAGTGTGGCCCGTGGGCCGTATGCGGACCGTCAGCGATTTTTTTTATGGCCCGCGACAATGAATTAAAAAACCGTATGTTTGCGGCCCGCCAATCAAAATTGGCTAGAAAGCACCTTGTTTTTTTACGGCCCGACACCAATAATATGTAAAAAGTAACATTAAAACTGAGAATAAAGGTGATGTAAAAGCAGTGATTGGAGGTTTTTGGAAGCTCACTGGAACATTAAAGTTTGAGTGCGGCCATCGGTGTTCACTTTGGCCCTCCGACCGATTTTTATCATTATGCGAACTTTTGACCTAGCCCATGTTATAAATAATGAATGTATTCAATCTTCTTCTTCTGCTGTTCATATTGTTCACCAAAAAAAAGTTTACACTTAAAATATCTCATTGTTTTTTTTGTTTCAATCAATTTTGGCCTATAATCACTAATTTCATACGTCACTTAGACACCCTGAATTTGTATTAACAATCATAGACCTACTTTAAAAGACCATCCGTGATATTCTAAATAATAGAAAATTTTCTATAAGAAGTACAGCATATCAAGCAGAGCAGCTTCATGTTTTCTGCACCGTAGCGTGGCTTATCAACTTCTACTTCACCGAGACCAATAACAGACGTCCAGGGGACCTCCAAGAGCTACTATAATCACAACTCTCCATAACGGCCTTAAAAAGATCTGGCTCATCAACACTCAATACTGTATCCAGACCAACTAAAAATTAAAAATGATATGGAAAAACTAAGATCACTTGCACAAAACAGACTTATATGGAAAATGTTCATCAAGGCATTAAGGCGGTCGAAGCGGAACTGTCGTCTGACAGGGGTGGCGCAAGCGGGGGCCGGGGGCCAGGGGCCAGGGCCCCCCTGTCGTGGAGAGCTCCCCCTCCCACAGTCGGGGAGATAAAGCACAATTTGGAGGGGAGAAAAAAAATTATATGTATTTTCTACATATTAGTAGACTCTAAAATCGATTAAATAAGCCTTTGAAACCCCTAAATCGTCAAATTTTTCGGACCATTTTCAAAACCTTTTAATCGAAGTGCGACCACGCCCACTTTGCTTTCGTCGGGGAAATCTGACCCCTCGTCGGATGAATCGGCCCCCGGTCAGTGATCTTCTCCCCCCCCTCCCTGTCGGGCAAATCCTGGCGCCACCCCTGTCGTCTGACGCTTCGGCGATTGCGGCGATGATGATGATAAGCGTTGCTTACTAAGATGTCCGCATATCAGCAGAAGTTGCGAGTACCAAGGGACGTTTTTACAAATCACAGCAATGTGATGAAAAACACTCCAATTGTAACACCATTTCATATTGTAAAACTATATAGTACTACTGTAAGGCCTACCTGTTACCTCTAGTTAAAAACGTATATACAAAAAACCCCTTTATTGTAAACACTCTATATTACGCAAATGACACACATTTTTTGGATTTACGGTATAAAAAAGTTTGACAGATCAGCTCTCAAGCCGATAAGAAGTCATTATAATTTATTATGCCATGCAATACAAGAAATGTGGTTGTTCACCACACAAACAAATCGATGCGTTTATGAGATTTTATATATATGTCTCCAGTTTTGCAGTATTGCATTAACATTTTGCGAACCGTGACATTCACAAACCAGGATAGACTCCCAAACATGGACTTTAATATCCTGTTTATACAATAGTTGTCACTAATAAATGGCTTCAGTGTGAGACAGTACCTTCCAAATCAGCAATCCCAAATGTTCTCTCTTGAAAGAAGACAGTCTAGCCTCCTTTAATGTTCAAACTTAAAAAACAACCACCTTTCTCCTATGTCCATGAGCAACATAAGATCTTACCACCCAAAGAGATACCAAATCATTACGTGTAGTATACTTGTCTATATGAACTCTTTTTCCACGAACAGTCAACTGGTGGAACAACCATCCTAGAATCGTACTACTTTCTATTAAATTACGATCGCTGATTTCCGCAAAATAAAATATATATGTTTTTACACGGCGTTATAAACGCCCTAATTAGAGCGTTATAACACTGAACTAAAAATACAATTTTTTTTATTATTTGGCGGACATCAGCCACCGTAAAAATTATGTACATAGTCTGAGAGCATGCTCAGAATCTCTTCTTGCTTGTGCTACTCAGCCTTCAACAAAGTATTATGGAAACCCTTCCTTCCTGGGCTTCAGCTTTCCTCTGGAATACCCTACCTACATCCGGCAAACAAAGTTCTTTATTTACTTTTCTTAACTTCTTGGCTTTTATTTTTTTATTGTTAAGCACATTGAGGCTTTATCGTATAATGAGCTATATCTAGATTTAATTATTTTTATGACCGGGTATTTATTATTTCAAAAACAATAACATTAATAATAACCTCTCGCCTTCACAGCACTTTTTTCATAGAACTGATTACTGTATTACATGCGCATATATATTCAAATAAATTATTTATTTATGTATTTACAGAAACATGATGTAACATGGTTTATCAACGAATTTGTATAAAAAAAAAGACATTATGTCGTGGGAACCGAACCCGCAATTTGTCGTTATCTCGTCGAGCACCATACCTTTTAAACCACAGAAGCCCGTACAATGTCATAACGGATCTACGACCAATAGTCTCTATCCATTTTTATGGCTTGAGGGCTCACAGATAGTGGAACTAATTTTCAAGCTACTTGATAGCTAATATGCTCTGGTAAATCATAGGTAATAATATTTGATTTGAATATTATA
>NW_022685220.1:1440481-1484905 GCF_011630105.1 Anneissia japonica
ATATATATACATACATACATACATCTAATAGCACTTTACGCATATATCTATAGCCCCCCCTAACCAAAACTTCTGGATCCGCCCCTGAAATCGTGGCCAGTTCAGATCGACTATGCAAGACAAAACTATTTTTTAGACCTTGTTTAGGGAACACTTCAGTTACCGATAATGGTTAAAATAATAAAAAAAAAAATATACAGAATTTGGTTAGTTAGTGTATTGTCTGGCACAAAATATGCTTCTGATCATAGATTCATATTTCCTGGGCTCCAGAAATTTGCCAACAAGATGACCGACGGCGGGTCAGACTATTTAGCATCGGTCATTGACCCGGAATAATAAAATCCATGGAGGGTTCGCTGGGAGAGTTTTTTATGGCTTATATGGTCCAAATTTTGCTTGTAGACCACGATTAAGCAATTAGTAGAGCTCCGCATAGTACACTATAGGAAGATTATTATACGAAGGTTAGATTTTAAGCTTGAAAAAAATGTTTGAATGCATTAAATCCGACCTATAAGTGCAGTATTAATTTTAACTTAATAAGTCAATCGCCATCTTTTAATGTTAATTTTGATAACCAACTGTTGCAGCAGTCATCGGATGCTATAGTGTTTATTCTTAAGGCATTTGAGAGAGAATATGACAGTCACTGACGTTTTGGTCAGTGCAGACAGGTAAAAATCGTGCAATGATTTCATAACTACGCTAGGCTACGCCCTAGTACTAGTGTAGAAGGAGCCCCCGGCGGCCTCCTGCCTGGCCGTAGGCCTACATCTAATTCTGGTCATTGAGTCTTAGATATTCCTATTAAACGTTCAGTTGTGTATTAGGGTTCATTGATTTAAGGAATTCCTTAATTGTTCATAATATTGAATTTGAAGTAACTTTACTCAGGTTCTAATTAACCTTGTTTTATTTTACCGAGTGTTCTGTACTGCCATCAACTATCTGAATCAACAATTTGCTGGATATCATGTTGCAGAGACAAATTCAGCTTTGCATGTCTTTAAAAATTGTTGTTTTTTTTTTATCCATCATGGAAGTACAATTGGTCAGTCATAACCGAGTGTGTGTAAAGCAGCTACTCGTAGCTGATCAAGATCCTCTACTTCAGAAGAGCGGCTATCATGACGTACTAAAGATCAATTAAGAACAAAGTTGAAGTTTTCTGGAGTTATCCAGAATTATTGACTTCTTTTGAAGGCAAGTCAAGTCATGCTGAAGGGATTGGTTTGTAAACATTGTTCCCAAATCTACAACTTTTATAGAGGTTTATACTCTTACAATTCATTTTATAATTAGATGAGCATGCACAAAAGAGACACTTAATGCAGCCACTGAATTAATGGTTCAAAACATTAGGATGCGGATGACTACAACAAGAGCGACCACTCACTGGTCCGTGCGTTCCTCCATGCTTAATACGATACAGGGGCAAGTTATTATAATGGGTTTTTAGGGGAGCTAATAAGATAAAATTTTTGTATAATTAGGTTGTTTATTATATTTACAAAATTAAAATATCTTAAAATAGAAAAAAATAAAATTTCTTAAAATTGGAAAAAAAAAGAAGAAAAAATTGAATACAGTAGAACCCCTCATGTACGTACAGCACGGGCCCAGAGCCGTTCGTAAATTTGGGTATTCGTAAAATCGGGGTTGACCCAAATTCCTATATATTTGCACTGATACTACTTACACTGGCATAAACTAGGCCTAAGCTAGGCCTACAGGCTTACGCAGCTAAGTCTGAGGGGGCATAGGCCTACAATTGGCAGCTTCTAAGCATTCTGATCCCACTCTAGGCCCTGCACAAATTTGTTTTTATCGGACATTTTTCATGGAAGTACAATTGGTCAGTCATAACCGAGTGTGTGTAAAGCAGCTACTCGTAGCTGATCAAGATCCTCTACTTCAGAAGAGCGGCTATCATGACGTACTAAAGATCAATTAAGAACAAAGTTGAAGTTTTCTGGAGTTATCCAGAATTATTGACTTCTTTTGAAGGCAAGTCAAGTCATGCTGAAGGGATTGGTTTGTAAACATTGTTCCCAAATCTACAACTTTTATAGAGGTTTATACTCTTACAATTCATTTTATAATTAGATGAGCATGCACAAAAGAGACACTTAATGCAGCCACTGAATTAATGGTTCAAAACATTAGGATGCGGATGGCTACAACAAGAGCGACCACTCACTGGTCCGTGCGTTCCTCCATGCTTAATACGATACAGGGGCAAGTTATTATATTGGGTTTTTAGGGGAGCTAATAAGATAGAAATTTTTGTATAATTAGGATGTTTATTATATTTACAAAATTAAAATATCTTAAAATAGAAAAAAATAAAATTTCTTAAAATTGGAAAAAAAAGAAGAAAAAATTGAATACAGTAGAACCCCTCATTTACGTACGGCACGGGCCCAGAGCCGTAAATTCGGGTATTCGTAAAATCGGGGTTGACCCAAATTCCTATATATTTGCACTGATACTACTTACACTGGCATAAACTAGGCCTAAGCTAGGCCTACAGGCTTACGCAGCTAAGTCTGAGGGTGCCTAGGCCTACAGTTGGCAGCTTCTAAGCATTCTGATCCCACTCTAGGCCCTGCACAAATTTGTTTTTATCGGACATTTTTACCTTCTTAAATACCTAGATCGTGGATTTTATTCCAACACAACTTCCATAGATACTTGTTTATTAATTATATTGATCATTCAATAAAACAATCAAGCACTATGTTGAATTATAAAGCTGAAAACGATATTTGAAAGAGAAGTAAAATTTGTCGCATGCACATGTGTGAAGCCATAAAAAACACTGACTTTGAAGAGGCCCGTTAGAGGGCCTCCTTCACTTGAGAATTACATTGTACTGTATAGTATGGTGTGTTGTGTTGTATGCATGGTAATAACAGGTACAATTCGAGCGGGTTTTTTTTTTTTTAATCTTTCGCTTCAATTTTTATGACGTCATCACCTTTATATTACGTTCGTAAAATCAGGAATTCGTAAAAATCGGGGTTCGTAAATGAGGGGTTCTACTGTACCAAGATACGATTCGAACTCACAACCTAAAAGTTCTTTAGAACACATCCTTAACCGACCGCGCCATCCATGCGACATGCCTATTAGTGGTAATGGCAATAATGTACAGTCCTTGCTGAAACCGCTGTTTAGTTTTGTAGGTGTAGGGGGAACCCTGGGAGCGATGAACATTTGTTGATTACTTGTAGTTTATGTGTACAAACTTTTCTGCATGTCTGTTCAAAACTGGCGATGCTGGATTCTATTTAAAGTTTTGGTAATAAGGACAAGAAGAGCAGTGAGGTTAGCGCCTTGCGCGGACCCGAAAAAATCAAATATTTTATAGATTATTGTGTATAAATAGAGATTTAATTTCTTCTTTAAAACTCAACTATTGACTGCTTTTTATAGAAAAAATGTTTATTTATACTGTAGCCATGAAAATCAATTAAGAAGGTCTGTAGCATTTTGTAAATGTGTTGTCAAGAAAGCTGAAGCTTTAGTTTAGGACTCTCCACCCAAGAATTGCTAGCGAACTTTTTAAGTATTTTACTAGGGTTGATTTAAACCTAATACTGTATTATCATCATATTGTATCCAGACCATTGCAGACCAGTTCCTGCTCAAACACTTTTAAATTTTTTATGTTGCTCCTTCAATATTAAACCGGTGCATTCAATGCATAATTTTTTTTTCTCCCATCTTGGCATTATGAATTATTTAACTGGTTATAGAATTACCACGGTTGATGTCTTTCCATATTAAATGATTTTGAAGTTCAAAATTACAGTTTGTTTATTGCCCAATCCAATTCTTTTATTTCTCTCTCATACAATTGCCAACACTTCTAATATATTTCAATACCATGTCTTAAATCATGTACTGTATATTATTGTGGTGCTTTTTTGTAAGCACTTGTAGATTTTTTTTAACCCTTCTTTGAAAATATGTTTTTTGCTATTAAAACAAGGTATAAAAAAAGTCTTGCACAGTACTGTGTTTTAGACTATTTTTTAATGATAAAGTTACATCTGTAACTGATTTTTCAAACTGATATTAAAATTATTCTGATTCTGAAATAAGAGGACAGTTCAACTATCTATCAGTTATATTATTTCCATGTTCCATAGAAATTGTCAAAGTTGAAAGTGAATAAAATGGTTTGAAAATGATTGCATAACTTTTGATTGATTTGTTGGCAACAAATTTAATGCTATGTTACTACTGCTAATAACACATGATTTGTTGCAACAGATGTAAGAATGTTCATGAAATTTTATGTCATGTGTAAGAGATATTTCATTTTAATTATATTTTATAT
Organism: Anneissia japonica; assembly: GCF_011630105.1. Taxonomy (NCBI): domain Eukaryota; kingdom Metazoa; phylum Echinodermata; class Crinoidea; order Comatulida; family Comatulidae; genus Anneissia; species Anneissia japonica. The sequence continues at coordinate 1,444,833 of NW_022685220.1, forward strand.
AAACTTCCAAAATTACATGTATATTATTACTGTATCTTCTATTAATACAGTATAACTGTAAATTAATTACATATTACAAGATTGCAAAACAGTAAAAAAAATCCAACAGTACTGAAGCACATCTCCAAATGTATCAAAATTTAATAATAATAATAATAATAATAATAATAATAATAATAATAAATAATAAGCATGCATTTTGAAAGCGCTCTATACAATAAGGTCTCAGGGGGCCAGCTAACTGTGTATAGCTCAATTCTCTGAAAAAAGTTGGCACTTCAGTTGTTTTTTGAAGGCATCAAGAGAGAAAAAAAAATTTACTTCTTTTAAAGTGCGTTCTCAAAAACACTAGGTCCAAACAAAAATGTTATCAATAATAAAGCATACATGTAGATAGAAATATTAAAATAATTTGAAAAATCAAGTTGCCATAATGATTTACATTGAATAAATACAAAGCTTTTATTACATACTGTACATAGTCATTATGATAGATATAGTATTAAAATATACTATTTTTAGTTATATTTATTTATATTTTTAGTACAAGTGTAAGCAATTAGCCTGATAATTTATGTTTTGCTATAGTATTACAATAGTATTGTGTGTACATTTGGATAGCTACAAATCTGCTTTTAGTACATTATTTAACCATATGTTTTGTAATTATTTCCATTTATTGATTTGCAATGGACTTCCTGCATGTACCATGTGACTACTAATTACTTGTCGCAATTGAAGGCCTTTTATTAAGGTGGATTAAGACCACTTGCGTACATAGCCTTACTTTCTGCTTTATGTACTAATGCGTAGAATAACCACGTTAGCTGTTGGGTATATTCTGTTTTGTTGTGCGCTTGTACCATGACACCCATGAATGTTCAGTTTGGTTTTGGCTCATGCAGACTCTTAACCTTGATATCAGGGGTTTAATACTCTGTCTGTACCAGTCACATAATGTCCTTTAAACAAGACACTAAAGTCTGGTTCACTTCAAACTATCTAGATACATCCACTTATCTAGTTATAATTTTGACGTGAACCAGTCAATTATGTCTAGATAAAGGCTTAAGTTGCCTATTGTTAGGCGACTTAACTTCACTAGATTAACAGTAAATTAAACCTGCTTAACAGTAAAATCGACTTGGATTACAAGGACAGGATCGTAACGTATTAATCTAAGCCAGTCTTGTTGTTGTAACAGCATTATCATCATCCTGGCTGGCAACATACTCCAACAACAGCAGCAAAGTAGTCTTATTTGTCTGGTTTTCATAAATTATTTGTAACAGGCCTATTATGGGTAAAAACCCAGGAAACGTCCATTTCACGAATAGTTGATATTACAAATGACCTTTGCCCTTTGCATCATCGACTACTGTAAGTACAGTACTTGTGCGAATAAGAGCCCGTTTGGATAAGCGCCCCTCTCGATTAAGTGCCCCTCATAACCTGAAAATTTCCTTAAGCGCCCCGTTCGAATAAGCGTCCCCTTCTAATTTGAATAAACGCCCTCTCAATAATCCAATCAATCCTGGGACTGTGGATGTTGGCATGATTTGAGGTGTGGAGTGAAATCACATTCCCCTTTAGTCAATAAAATGAGGATATTTATCTTGGACAGATTGGAGAGTTCCCTGGACAGACAGTACATTTCCAACTTTCATCTTCTTACGTCTCTAGCCTAGTCCTACTCCTTTTCCGACAACTTGCACCTTTAACACATTCTCATCTGATCATGCCGTCCTGCTAATCTCAATCGGCCTATGGCCAACAAGCTAAACACCACTACTAATTTCATCTGCTATTTCTGCTGTTATGTAATACTGTACTCATAACATTCGTATCATGACAAGCCATGCTCTCTGGACGATTATTTTTTCCACTGCACTACTATTTGCGGTCTGATGTCCTTATATAATCATTTTTCATACAAAATGTGCCTCTGGAATTTAATAAGTTCTCATAAGAACCCCTCGATTTTCATCTATTTCCATAAGTGCCCCTCAATTTCCACTCTGTTTTCATAAGCGCCCCGTTCGAATAAGCGCCCCTCAAAAAGTGCAAAAAATATTTTAAGCGCCCGGGCGTTTATTCGCGCGAGTACGGTAATAACGTCAAAAAGTCCGATTGCATACTTTTTAAAAAAGTGATAATGTATATTTTTCTTAATAAATAAAATCAAGTTTGTTGTATTTATTTATTGACAATTCAATCTTTTCCATTTCCGCTATAATAATCGCTACCACCAACACTTGTCGTTGAAATGAGCGCACATGTTCGATGACTAAATTAAAAAGTTTTGGGGTCAGCCGTTGAAATGAGCGCACATGTTCGATGACAAAATTAAAAAGTGTGTTGGGGTCAGCAACTTATTTGACACCGCGAAGCTAGATTTTCATGAAGTGCATGTAAACAACACAATTCAGCGATCTAAAAACGACAAAAAAAAAAAAAACAAAAAAAAAACACGACAGGTCCATAAAATATACAGACGACGTAATACAAATTAAAACAATATTTTGTTAAATGGGAGAATGCTAGCGATTAAAATAATTTGGTTTTTATCGAGGGTAAATTTAGCTATGGCCTTGTCTACTACTACTTTACTATTGCGGTAGGCCACGCTGCTGCACTGTCGGTTGGTTCGTACTACCTGGTCGCCTATATCAATGGCAGAGGATAGCTAAGCTAGGTAGTGGAAAATGACAACTGATCTACAGTGGTTTACGAATTTGTCAGTTTTTTTACGAATACCCCTTGGTACTAGAGTTTCGTAAAATCCGACTCTATATATATAGTATATATATTAGACAATTTATTAAACAAGCCTTTCCACCGTGTGATGTCACAGGCTCGAAACTGGCTAGCTGTTTATCTGGCTCTAACTTGGCATCGAACACAACTAGGGAAAATCTTATCATATTTCAAGATTTAGATAGACAGCTTAACTTCGACGTGAACCAGGCTTTTATCTAATGCTTGTCTCTTTTTACACAAGAGTATTAATTTAATGAGTACCTGGTAGGATGTTGGGCCATGTTTCTTAGCACAGGCACTGTAGGTATACTTTCCATAGAACAGAGAGTGCATTTTGTGCTTGTTTTTGTATGTTTTCTAATGACATGGAGTGATAACAATCAAACACCTTTCATCTATTTTGGAAATGCAGATTCCATAAAAAATTTGAATATAAATTTGAGATAGTATTCTTATACTTACAGTATGTGTTGATCTGAAAAATTTGATAAATATACCTCAATATTTCAAATATTCAAATATACGCCTATAGTTATGTAAACTTTAGTTTAAAGATTATTAAGAAAATAATGTCTAAAACACTATCCCTATACAGTAGGCATCACAAACAGAAATTACTAATCTTGAAAATTGAAAAAGAATGACATTAATTCTCCTCCATAAATCTTCTTTCAAATGTAAAAATATTATGGTATAAAGAGCTTTGTGATGCCACTGTTTACAGAATGTGCTTCTCTGAATCGCAGTCCAACAACCCTTTCCGTGCAACAATGTATTCTAATTTTACACCCAATGTACAGTAGTTTTGTCTGTAACAATGTGTTTTCAGAATTCTTAATGTATTTGTGTATTATATTATTTTCACAATGTTTGCAACGGGCAATTTGTCCAGTCAAAGTTAATCTTTTGCTATCAGTACAATACTGTTTTAAAAAACAATTAAAAAATAAAATTCTATCTATAGCGAATGATCTTCCAATTAATATCTTAGAAGGTTAGCTTATTACATTCATGACCCCTCTTAAAATATGAAATAATATGATCAGTGCTGTATATATTACTAAGTAGGCTTACATTATAGACAGAATTTGGACCTTGAGATTAGAAGGCAAGTATCTTAAAGCACCAAGCTACACTTCCACAGTTGAAGTAGTCATGTCATGCAAATAGTGATTACAATGATTAAAAATTAGTATTACACATTTTCATATATTTTGTTAATTAACTTTTAGCTTTTTTAATCAGCAAGATTATAAAAATGAAATGTATTTCTAGTATTGTGTATTTCTTTGTGATCTGATTTTTACTTCGCTAACTAGTGTATGTCGGTATTTATTTACCTCAAATCCTGGAAAACAAATTCCAAGTGGCATAAGAATATTCTTCATGTATAATAATATGTCAGTTTTATAATGCCAAGAGCCAGTATGTGCTTTGCATTATTACCATGGTCATTTTAACATATGCCGGTTTATTGAGAGTATTCTGATAACGTTGCTTCTAGTAATCAGCAGATTGCCATTACATCTTAACAGGTGTTATTTATACTCACTTGGTGGATAGACAATGCGGATAAAATGTATGACACTGGCGTAATAGACAATGTAGGATGCAAAACCTTGACTCGTTGGCTGTGTTCATCATACGTGATGTTCATAAGTGATTTTCTTACTCGTGTATAATTGTAGCCTGGGGTGACGATTTTAAAAACGTTCCTACTTGTAAATTATTATCGCCTAACAAACGGAAGTTGCATAAATTATAGTGAATTGGGCCTTGGTTTTTGAACCGTTGTCACCTTTTGCAACCAAGAAGGCCTAAAGTGTTTCACGTTTTTTTGTCTACTGTACTTAAGTCTGAATCAAGGGTTGCCAAAGTGCGAGCCAGCGAATCAGCGAGTCATCCAGTGAGGCATGCAATTCATGCGAGCCATGGCGGAAATTCATGCGGGACATGTAGGCCTACCAACAGTGTGGGTCATGCGAGGCACACAAAATTTCACGCTAATAAACACTTGTGCAATTTATAAAACAAACAAATGAACTACTTTTAACAATTATTTTTATGTCAAAAACACAATGTCCAGCTATCCAGACGTGACAAATAGGCCTATAATGAAGCTATGTAGCCTAATATTAATTTTCACTCACACTGCCCATTCACCCCATGCATGGAGGGAGAACCTTATTTATTTTTCACAAAATGAATACCAGCAAAAACAATTAAAAAACATGAAACCAAACACAATTGAAAGAGTAAATGTCATAATTTAGAATGCATAAAAGACTATAATTACTTAATGGGTAGCATCCTGTGATACATCATGTTTTAAAACAATTAATAATTTCATAGTATTTATTCGAATAAATGCAAGGTCATTAGGAATGGACGTGGGGCGTTTAATTTTTCAAATTGTCTCTAAGTAAATGTGGATGGATGAAATGGAAGCAACATCATTTTCAACATTGAATTAATCAGTTTTTTACCCTAGTGGAATTAAATTAACTGCTAATTAGGATTTATAAGCCATGCGGTATATTATAATTATTGTATACTGTATATATAAACGTCACTTAATTATTTGACTGCCAAATAATATAAGAACAAAGGTATGATAAACAATCAAATTATACCAATCAATGCATTCAGGGAGTGGTGAAATGATGGGAGAGGATGATGGAGCTAAGTGTGGCACATTTTTAGGGAGTCTGTACTGATAATAGTTTGTGGTTATGGTAATCCTCAAAAGAATATTTTAACATTCTATTCCTTTATTACTTAATCTCATAATAAGTAGTGGGGATCCAGGTATTTGAAATAGAGTGGGCCTGGGGAGGGACTTCGGCAAATGGAGGGCCTACAGTATTGTTGTGCTTCCTGGTGCCACTTAAGCTACAAATGTCCACTCCATGGTTTTAAAAAAATGTAATTTTTCCCTAAAATGATAAGAACAACTTACAGATACGGTAATAGTAGAATCTGTACTCATGATTAGGTAGCCCTAATTTGGTATTTGTTAAGCTTGTGTGTGTATTTTTGTCAGTTTAGAATTGTATGAAATTACAGTCAAAGTTGTAATGCTGAAAATTACGGTATGTGATAACAAATTCAGATTCAGGGCACAGTTTTAATTGGATTAGCAATAATGGTTACTGCCTACGGTAAATCGTAAATCTTAAGTACTGGTATGAACAAGCCCATAGGGATTAGAGCCTGAACTTCAACCGTTTCACCAACTTGCTTCTTTGTGATGATGACTGAATGAATATGAACATGCTTAATTCAAATCGATAAAGTCATGTCTTCGAGGACCAATATCCGCTTGAATCACACATCCCAAATGTCACAACACAACATGCTTAGCTCTGGTATAGTAAGACTAGGCAGAATATACAATATAACAGTATTGGCTCAGAGATTGGATGTAGAATCGGAAACCTCTCCCTCACTTTATTTGGTCAGATAGTTTGGTTGCTGGAACAATTTTAACAATACTGAGTGGTTTTGTAGCTTGATGCTTGCCTTCCAAAAGGATTCTTAAGTTAAGTTAAATTCTTTGAGGGAGGATTTATTTAGTATTACAAGACTTCATTCCTGGAGATACCTATATAAACTGTTTTTAGAGCATCATTCTAACCTGTGGTAGGTGAGTTATGGCTGTTAAGCCCTGTGTCTAGACTGTCAAATTTTATTTGACAAAAGAACTGTTGTATGCCCATATATAGTCATGATGTGCCTATATATGGCCATGAAATGTCATCACGACCATATTTAGGCATGTCACATGATTTTGTCATAAAAAGGCTTTAGATACAGTATGTGATTATGACTAAGATTTTCATTTTGGTTATCATATTAATCCTGTAAATGGATTCTTTTCACAGTGTCTGGTTGTTCCCAGCATTCATTTTGATTACTAGCACTTAAGTTCTGAAGATCTAATCAGTCTGGTTGTTTACTAAAGATAGATAGCATGATCAGAGAAATAGGATGCATTAAATTGTCACTTGTTGGCATATTTGTTTTAAAGATATTGGCTGCTTGTGATGTGTACCATCAGTGGCAAAACAGCCATGATGTAAATATTGGATTGGTTATGGTCAAATTGTTCTAAAAATAACTCCAGCTGCAATTTATTTTTGTTCAGTTTTTGATATTTATAGTCTGATTCTTCTACAAAGGCCAAATAAAAAAAAAAAAACTTGTTTAGCCTCACATCTCAACAAAAGTTTATTGGGTGAGATGCTACAGTACCTTAGCATTGCAATGCCTACGCACAACTTGGATTGCATCATAGGCTACAAACTCCACACATACCTAATAAGTATAGATCCAATATTTGTATTTTTCAACATAAAATAAAGTAAATGAAAGAAAGAAAAAGAAAAACAATAGGATAGACCAGTTTCGGGAGCTGGATAATTTTTTCATTCCTGATGATGACATAATTAATGTCGAAATATTGAATCCCAACACGATGGCGTGTATTTCAATACTTGGAGTATGTATTATACTTTCTTATGAAAGAAAGAAATTGTTCCAAAAATTAATTATTTTCAGTTTCTTTCAGAAAACATAAGAAATATTAAAATTAATCATAAGCCTACAGTACAATAGATATTCCACCATTGTTTTTATAATTGACTTAAATTGTGAATTTCATTTTGATTAGCATTTCTTGGCCAATATTCAGTTGTGTTTTTTTTTTTTTTTTTTTAATAATCCTGCCTCTAAATTTTTTATTTTGGTTCAAAAATTCAGGTGTGGTTGGTGACGCTAAAAATGCGTATTTTATTTTGGCCTAATATAAGACTTCTGCTTTTCGGTGCCTTTCTATATTGTGTTGCTTTGTGTGAGGCTTTGGATGTAGGCAACTTTGGTACCTTGTTCAATTCCAGCACTGCTCTCCCTGTTTCCTTGTATACAGCCGTACTCGTGCAAATAAGTGCCCGGGCGCTTAAAATATATTTTTGCACTTTTTGAGGGACGCTTCTTTAAAACGGGTGTTTATTTATACGAGGCGCTTATGAAAGCAGAGTGGAAATTGAGGCGGCGCTTATAAAAATAGGTGAAAATAGAGGGGTTCTTATGGGAACTTATTAAATTCAAGAGGCACTTTTTGAATGAAAAAAGATTATATAAGGACATTACGAATGGTGGTTAGGTGGAAAAGATAATCGTCCAGAGAACATGGCTCATGACAAGAATGTTGTGAATATTTACATAACAGCAGAATAGCAGATGCAATTAGTGGTGGTGGGTAGTGGTTAGCTTGTTGGCCATCGGCCGATTGAGATTATCAATACTTGGAGTATGTATTATACTTTCTTATGAAAGAAAGAAATTGTTCCAAAAATTAATTATTTTCAGTTTCTTTCAGAAAACATAAGAAATATTAAAATTAATCATAAGCCTACAGTACAATAGATATTCCACCATTGTTTTTATAATTTACTTAAATTGTGAATTTCATTTTGATTAGCATTTCTTGGCCAATATTCAGTTGTGTTTTTTTTTTTTTTTTTTTTAAAATCCTGCCTCTAATTTTTTTTTTTTGGGTCAAAAATTCAGGGGTTAATAATCCTGCCTCTAAATTTTTTATTTTGGTTCAAAAATTCAGGTGTGGTTGGTGACGCTAAAAATGCGTATTTTATTTTGGCCTAATATAAGACTTCTGCTTTTCGGTGCCTTTCTATATTGTGTTGCTTTGTGTGAGGCTTTGGATGTAGGCAACTTTGGTACCTTGTTCAATTCCAGCACTGCTCTCCCTGTTTCCTTGTATACAGCCGTACTCGTGCAAATAAGTGCCCGGACGCTTAAAATATATTTTTGCACTTTTTGAGGGACGCTTCTTTAAAACGGGTGCTTATTTATACGAGGCGCTTATGAAAGCAGAGTGGAAATTGAGGCGGCGCTTATAAAAATAGGTGAAAATAGAGGGGTTCTTATGGGAACTTATTAAATTCAAGAGGCACTTTTTGAATGAAAAAAGATTATATAAGGACATTACGAATGGTGGTGCGGCAGAAAAGATAATCATCCAGAGAACATGGCTCATGACAAGAATGCTGTGAATATATTTACATAAACAGCAGAATAGCAGATGCAAGTACAGTAGTGGTGGTGGGTAGTTACCTTGTTGGCCAACGGCCGATTGAGGTTAGCAGGATGGCAGGATTCTTATTGTGGTAATTTTGTGTCCCGTCTATAACAATATTTTTGAAACATATTTTAGGCAGGTTAAACACAAAATAATATCTAAAAATTTGTTGATAATGTATTAAACAATAGTCTCTAGTAAAAAAAAAAAAAATTTAATATCAAGTTTTGCACACATCACTTTTTAAAATGAATGTAAAAAATCTTTTCAAACGTTACGGACGGGACAATTATGAATTTTGATGTGTATGTATGAAATAACAAATTTCAGCCAAACACACGATTTTGTAATAAAGTGAATGTAAGGTATACAGTTTCAACACAAAAATATTGTTAACAGATTCACCATTCAAGAAGTATTTTGCATTTTTAAATGTCGCATCCATAACAGCAAATATTGTCATGAAATAACTAAAAAAATATTCAACTAAAAATAAAAAAAGTTTTTTTCAATAAACTTTGATATATAGGTATCTTTGAAAATTAGCCAATATTTATTTTACAACAAACTATAATTGTAAGTATATGAAAATTCAACCCTCATGGACCAAATACTATGGAATGCCCCTTAAACAAAAAACGTACAGTATTCATGCTTAGAGCAGCTTAGTGGTAGACACTGTGTGTTGAACCATGGAGATCTCTAGATCCTGGTTCAATTCCCATCGCTGCCTCTCCTTGTGTTTTAGCTGGACGGCTGAAATGCAAGTTACGATAGCACACCGTTTTTTTCTATGAGACGTTTAATGCATTGGCCCTGTGTACATTTAATGGCCCATATGCACATTAAAGAACACAGTACACTCTTCGGAAAAGAGTAGGGGATTGTCTGCCGGTGTACTGCCCAATCACCACCAGAAAGACTTCACTGGAAATAAGTCTTATCAGGCTTTTGTGGGTTATCCTTGGTGTTTACACCGAATAAATCAATCCATCACTGGTTATTCATCTAATCAACTCTGAAAATTGTTGATAGATAGAAAACCTCTCTTGCAATTTTCTTTTAATGTGTATTCTACGAAAAGTACTATAAAAAATACTTCCCTGAAGTCATTTTGTGTTAAATGTAAGACATGCTTTACTGGCCATCCTAATTTTAAGACATGCACTTGAAAGTTGTGGATAGTAAAAGTAAAAAAGTGAGAAGGAAAGGTAGAAAATATACAATACAAAGCTTAGTGGGATCAGAAGCAGGGCCGGGTTAAAGATACCAACTTGCAGTACTGTATCCATTTAAGAATAATGAAGGAATCAGAATATATAACAAACATTTTCCCATTAGTTATTTTACTAAGATCCTCTTATCACACTGTTTTTAATATTCCTTGTTCTTTTAAAATTGATTAAAAATATAAAAAATATGTAATCATTTGCAATTAATATCTATGGAATATAAAAAATGTAGTTTTCTATGCTTGAATTTATTTAAAGACACGTTAGCCAATTTTTAGGCAAATCTATACAAATTAGTTTACAATTGTTAATGCTAGTTCAAAAGGGTTGGTCAAACTTAATTGAGACATAAGTTTGTTAAATTACAAAAAAGATAAAGTCAACAAGACTTTATTTGACTTTGTGGAGAGTCATGCTATGAGGCTTGTCATTTTGGGGAACACCAGTCAGAGAACAGTTGAGAATTTAGAGGTGTCGGAGGGAAAATTTAAGACAGGTTGAGCCACTGGAGCCTGTTCAAATCTTACTTTTTGCCTGAGGATACATTACAAATCCTCTTTTGAAGTTGTTCTGTGCTGTCTGTTACTGAGTAAGCCCAGGGTGCTACAGAGGCAGGCCATAATTTCAACAGACCTTTAAAGCAGCTCTTAAAGGTCTCAACAAGTTCGGAAGCTTTGAGACCTGTTCTACTATACATCAAATTAAGAAGTTATCCAGACAGGATGCCAAGAAGTTTAAGGGGTACTACAGGAAAAAATTGTCTTCTTGCACTGCTTATCCTTTTTATTCTTTTTATAGGTTTTTTAGAAACGACTTCCCAAACCAGAACAATACAGGGGTCATGTGATTCCTTCCCCTGCACCAACCTTCTCACTCATTTTTTCATTATGTCTTTTTCAACCATTATCTTCTGATATTTAAACTAATATGGGGAGATTCAGTGGAAGGGAGAGGGATATTTTCAGTTTCAATTGCATCTTGTCCGTGCTTGTACTTCAGTCTTGCATTCACATCAGATGTGAAGTAGAAATTGTAAAAATTGTTCATATTTATTTAAATTGACAGTCTACATGCTGAAAACACTCTGGCTCAAGTCAAGAACATTCATTTTTATAACTCTTCATGAATTTTTTAATAGTAATTAACAATGCACTGAGGTTTGTCCTTGCTGATGTCATCTGACTTTAATGGTAATTGCATCTTGTCAGTGCACAATATACTCCGAACCCTTATTTATACAGTAATATATTCAATGGACTATAGACTTAATCCATTTTGCTAATGTATACATTGGATAATGTGGTTAGGATTTTTTCAATGCTGAAGTGTGAAAAATGGTATGGACCTCAGCTAATTATAGTAAGAAATAGTACATTTTAAATACAATGTAATTTCCATTTGTGTTTTTAATGAGCTTTGTATTAAAGCTTGTCTTTGTATCCAGAATTAAAGTAGATCCTGCACACACAGACATAATAGAAGTAAAATATGGTTTTCTGTTGCAGAATTTAACTTATGGTTGCATTCTTGGAGTTATCCATAACAAAAATGTCACAAGAGGTGATTTGAAATTATAATGTGTTTTTTTTTATCTGGCTTCACATACTGCATAAATATATTATAACAGATTTGAACATTTGTAGTGTTATTAAATAAGTAAAATATTATTTTATGAAGGTGTAGTCCTACTGTAAATGATTGTTCCACGACTGATGAGTTCTATCCATACTTAAAAATCATTTTCAAGTGAGTGCATAACATACACTATTGTGTAAACCTCCTTCCTTCCCGTCCCCTCCTCCCAATTCCCTTCCAACTCCCTCCAAACAAGTACAAAATAAAACAATTGATGATTTGTCATTTTGAGATCATCATTCTCATTTTGTTTAAGATTTCAGTTAATTAAAGCCTGAGTATTTTGTTTGTCATGTAAATGTGGGTTTGATCTCTACTAGTACTATACAAACCTCATACAGTAGCCACCATATGGCCACTTGATAATGGTAGAGTTCTAAATGCTGCCAGTGTCCAATACAGTGAAGTGCTCATAATTGTGTCATTGGTTGTTGGATATAATTCATGTTATGCACCCGAAAAATTGGCAGACAGGAGTAAAACGGCTTCAAAAAGTCAATGGAGTTGGACCCAAGTTTCCACTTAGTCTCGCCTACAGTCCAGAATAAGATGGTGTGGTTCATGGAGTTTGAACCCTGACTTGTATTTTAAGAGTGCGTCAATCACTTCCTTAGCTACTGTACAGTATGCATGGAATGAAAAAAATATGAAAGTTTTAGATCTTATACTACACATAGAATAAACCACTACTGAGCTTTTGGCTGATTGGTATGGTTCCTGCCTCTTGCACTTCCAGGCATGGCTCTGCAGCCAAGTATTGAATTCGGGTCTTTTATAAACGCTCAGCTCCTCGAATAACCTTTTCAGGAGTGTTAAGCAAGTTAAGGACCCAGGGTTCGAATTTCCCGACAGCACAGACAGCAATTGCTGCAGAAATTGCCTTCCACTGCGGTGGTAAGTCCTAGGCTCGACAGCACGGTTTTGCTGTTGAGTTGCCTAACCCAGGCCTAGGCTAGGCATGTTTAAAAATAGTGATAATGAAAAAAACAATAAAGTGTTTATTATTGCTGTAGAAGAAGAATAAATTGCTGTAGTAAAACCATCCAACATTAACCATTTAATGTACTGATGGAGCATTTTGAGGAAATTCGAACCCTATCTATCTAGTATCCATTGTAGTTTAAGTCGGGTGGCGCTGCCCTGAGGCTACCGCAGGTCCTCAAGGACCCAGCCTAAATTTCAACAGTGTATTTAAATCTGAGGACGATTAAAGATTTATAATTATTAATTATTATTATTATTACAGTACATAGAATAAACCATAGTACTATCTAAGGTGAAGGAAATCAGATGGAAGTACAATACACATATACCAGTTCATCAGACTCAACTTAAAAAACTAAATGTAATATCAGTTTAACATTATAATACAAGTAATACAGAAAATAATTATACATGTTAATTAGTATAAAAATAATCAACAAAGCAATAATAAATAGAACATAATATATAACAGAATTTAAATATAATTATTATAGAATATACAGGTATCACACTCGGGTTGACAAGCAGGTTTTGATTGCAAGTCTCCCTCCTATTAAAGACCACTTTTGGGAGTGTGGTTTCCATGGTTTTTAGCAGCATTGTCACTAATTTGAATAATAAAAGATAAAAGACGTTTTGTTAATTCGGGACTACAGATAAGTGGTCATTAATTGGAGGTGGTCTTTAAATTAGAGGGGTCTTAAGAGACCTGTAATTTGATTTACACAGTACATGTACTATAAACAGACAAAAGTAAAAAGATTAAAATCTATTTTTTTAGTCATATTGAATAGCAGGTACAAGTAAATGCAGTGTATAAGTGATTATTAAAATAGATCTACTATAGATTAAATAATACCAAATATATTGTGTATAAATTCTTATCCATGTTTTATTATTGTATAAATTTTATAGAGTTTATTATAATTGTAAGAATAATAGTTGTAATATTGAGGCTAACACGTATTCTCTTTTTCTTGTAGTGAAACGAGCTCGTCTCCAAGGTCCGCCAGGTAAGAAGACAATATTAATTATCATGATGCTTCAATAAACATCAAATCTCATTATTCAGTTAAAATACAGGCAGAGGATATAAATACCTACTGTGAATTATTTAAATTATTCTGTAGTGGACATAAGGTGGATATATACCACAATTATTTTAGATTACTTACAAGTTGAATGAAAATAAGCAAGATCTTATTAATTTGTTCTGTGAAGTTGAGTAATCGCATTAGCTCAACATGGTCTGTAATTGCTAGCTATACTTTTGATGTGCAAGGTAATGAATATATTCAGTCTAAGCCCATCGTTAGTGCAATACCTTGTTTGTATTGCGATGATCATGTGATTCACGCTTTCCAATCGGCAATTTTTTTTTGCCTAGTGAAAGTGCAGAAAATAGCGAGAAATCTCTTTCTAGGGACCATCTAGTTTTGCAAATTGATTTTTATGGTTTTGGAATTGTTAATGAATGCATCCAGTTTGAGTTGGTTATATGGTATTAATTTAATTATTAATTTTGTTATTGTAACCTTTATGATATTTTTTGTTGTTGTAAATAAATTAGGGATATGCAACTGTTTTTAATATATTTGGCTAAGTAAATCTATATTTTTTAAACTCAATGTTTGTGAGTTTTACAAGACAATCCCTGGTACGCATATCATCAGAATTTATGTCATCACTGATGAAAATTCTTCATTCATGACCACGGCACCACACGTGAGAGAACATTGCCAATCCCTGCAGCGCATGTGCAAAGTTGTATTGTAGCTGGTTTTAGACGTTCTTGATCTAAAATTAGTAACATGATATTAAGCATTTCTTAATAGGTACATTCATTTGTTTTGTTTCCAAACATGGCAGGTTGATTGAATAGTTCAATCAATATCCTTTGCAAACACGACCAATGCAATTTTTTGAATAATATACTATAACAGGCAACTTTTTTGGCATTAATTTATACAAATATAAAATACAAATTATTGCATATTCTCCAATTTTTATGAAAAATAACTAAAGCTAACAATGAATATTTGCATATCAAAATTAAAATTCTGATAAAACTAAACTAAGCTAAACATTTGTACTGGTAATTTTTCCAACATTATTTTTATTTTTTTATTTATTCTTTTTATTTATTTATTTATTTAATTTTTAATTTATTTATGTATTTATTTGTTTATTTTTTTATTTATTTATTTTTTCATTTATTTATTTTTTTTTTTAAAGGTGGCTACGTCTTAAAGCTCTTGATGACTTACAGTAGCCTCCTTCCATACAATGTATGCATTCTTACTGTTTATTGTACTACTTTTTTGTATGGAAAAAAATAAAAGTATATTTGATTTGATTTGATTTGAATTCACCCCATAGTATATTGGAATGAATAAAAGATTTTGAAATATAAGTATAATTTCATTATATATACACGCAAGCTGTAACTTTTCACATGGGGGAGACTATGGACAGCCATCTGGCAAGGATGAACCTAAAGTCTTGGTTAAGATACTTCAACGAACACTTACAACAAGACCCAAGTTGCTGCGCTACCTTGTATCAAACATAAAAACATGATCAAAAAATATAAAAACAACTTCATATAGTTTTTCTAGTTGTTTTCACAACAACTGGGCATCAGACAACAAGCCACTTACACATACTGCATGGACTGAAAATTAGATGTCGCTTAGTGGCCAGTGGCGACCTTTTTTGGTTTTGGGTGATAATAAATTTCTTGGTATTGCCCATCTGGCGACCCTTACTGGGCTCAAGCCATGGGCGAAAACTATTTTGGATTGGCGAAAAATGTAATCAATTGCTTTAGCCATTTTGGCGAAGGCTTAAAATCATTTAAAAGTTTCAAATACTTGCTAAAATACATTATTGGTGGAAATGTCATTAATAATGATTTAATTAATGATTTTGTGTTCTTGTCTGATACGTAAAATACATTTACGTAATATTTGTAATATTTTAAGAATGCACCACAGCCGGGTTGCTTTGTTACACGATGTACGTACTGTAGAGCTGTGACAGCAGTAGAGTAGCGGTTTAATCTCCCAATGCTACAGTAGGCCTAGCCTAAGCCCAAACGTCGTAAAAAATTTAGGTGAATGACAATCGGGGCCATTTCCAGACAATAAGACCCAAGCCAATTTTGAATAATCCTTGATGGGACTTTGTCCTGATACATAATTATACTGAAAATGCATAAAATACAGGTTTTCTGGAGACATTATATGGTTCCCAAAAGTAGGCTGTTTTCTTTGCTCCATGACAGTCCCCCCCCCCCCCCCCCCCCCCCCCCATTGTTCCAAACTAAAATGAGAATACAGATAGGCCTAGGCCTTCGTAACTTTTTCAACTTTCGTGTTATATATTTAATAAACTTCTAAAAGTACCTTTTTGGTGTGCTAAAAATATTAATTTGCCTATCAAATAACGTTATTTTGATTGCTGATCCCTAATGTGGTCTAAAATCACAATTTTGGGGCCATAAAAAACTCTCTCTCTTTCGCAATATGCAGTGGTTTTACGAATCGATGAACAAAATAAGATTTTTAAAAAGTTATTTCTGATGTAGTTACTGCTGGAGTCGCTGGCCACCATCAGTTTTAAGAAGCGCGATCACCATCCTGAGTAGCTGTGGTAACATCCAGCACAGCAATTAATATTGCTCTCCTTGCTGTTGAAAGGGATCACGTGCTAAGAGAAGACCCATGCTCTGAACAACCCATGCTCCGAACGTTGTCCATGATCAAAGTAGATGAAATTTTGCATTATACTAAGCTAAATTATATTAATTGATTAATAATAATTTTATAAAAATAATTTTATAAAACAAGGTTTTTTGATTGAATTTACGTGAATTTCATGCGAAACACGTTTTTTAAGCCGAATTTCACCGCAAATTTCGACATACAAACATGCAAGGCTAAACCATTGCCTACCCAGTAAAGGTTTTACTGACAACTCACGATATTACTGTAATTTATTTATTTATTCAACACATTTATTTATACACTTCTGTTTCAGCGGCACACATAAACAGAAGGTGCGAGCCGTAACTCAAGCGTGTAGCAAATGAATATTCATATAGCGTAGTATTTAGAATGGTTGATTTCTCAGACGCGTTCGTGAATAGGGTGTTGACCTAGACGCGTTTCTGCCGTCTGGGATAATTTGGAGATCGCGCCTAACTTTAGAACTCCAGTATCATTTTTTTCTTACTGGCCCTGCTGGCCACTATGGTTTGGACGTTAATTTTCAGCCCTGAACCGCTCATCGCATGCAGATGGTCGTATGTATGCGCATGCATGCCACAGTTTTATATAGTGCCAATTCCATATCGATGATCAAAGGTGCTGAGTGTTATTGCTCTTGGTCACTAGATAACATAAAAGTGCAACCTGCTTCCTGAGGTATATACCTAGTCGTGCTTGTGTAGTGTTACAACATCCTACCAGGTACCCACAAGCGAAGATAAAGTGCCTTACCCAAGGACACTTGAAGCGACTTGCACAGCGAGAGTTTTGAACTCCCAACCTCAAGGTTGGGAATCCAAGCCCACAACCAATGCACCAATCACTTATAAATGCTTCCAGCTGGGAATAAATGCATTAATGTCACAATAGTAAAGTTTAGTAAATGATCAACATGAAAATGTTAATGTTTTCCAATGACCACCTAATAGAATTCTTAAAAGTTGTAGGTCATACTCGGAGCATAGAGATGTTTGCTATTGTGTATATTATATTTATAATTTATTTATTTAGTGTACTGTATATTATGTAATATAATAAATAAATATAAGTTCAAGTATTCACTTTCAGCTATGGGTATTTTCCTAATATACCCAGCCATTACCCTGTACAATAATTGATTATTTAATGAAATATAAGCAAATTCTGACAAGCAGTAACATGAATGTTTACATGATATATTAGTACATTGGTTAGACCTTAGGAGCAAAAAGTATGATCTGTATACTATTTATGAAATTGGCAGTTACTTGTTCAGCTGTTGACTTCTGTGAAGTGAACACAGCATATAATTACGACTCTGAATCATTTTCATATACCGAGAAAAAAAATCAATAAAAGCCATCTGACTATATAAGTAGCCTGATATCAAATATTTGCATCAGTACTTGAATCTCAGCTTTGATCATTATTATCATTGCATGTACCATGGATATTATCATTGTATTCAAATTGTCATTGAATAATATGAATGTCATACTGTAATATACTTGCATTTAAAATCCGAATGTCTGTTTGTGCATGGGACTGTATGTGGATCAGTATGTGTCATTGTATGTAGGATGGTGTGTGTCATTGTGTGTGGGATGGCATGCATCAGTACATGTGGAATGCTATGTGTCAGTATGTGTGATAATCATTCTTTTATGCCATTATGATTACAAGAAACTGACCTGTTGTCTCCATCCATTGTCCATTACCTATCATCATAGTAAGAAGTACAAACTTGCGTAGCATTTTTATCAAAGAGAAAATCGCATTTTTTTTTTCATCTTTCAATTATTGCAATTTCCTAAATAAAATTTATTATTCCTCTGAGTTCAACCTCTCATTATTTTTAGCCTTCAATTTTATTTATTACTTACTGTTGTGAAAATGCAACAACTCGCACACAGCTCAATTTGCTCAATGTCCCATCTTTATTTTTTATTGTTTTTGATTGCTGACTGGGGGATCATCGTCTAGTAAACAGCATCTAATCGAGCTACAAATGTCAGTGAAAGCCTCTTTTATAATACAAATGTACTGCACAATAAAACACTGCAAAGTTTATTCAACATTTCTGTCCACAAGTGTCCCACTTTAATGAAACGTCATGTTACTGGAGGTCATACGAGTTATGGAGAAACAAATTCCTCAACATAAGGTCATTCATTATTAATAATATTTATTATTATTTATTATTGAATAATAAGACTTGGATGTCTTGCTTTTAAAGCCTCTCATAAGCTTGCAACACCATACTTTCTTGATTTTTTGAAAACCTTAATAGAACTAACCTACAGACTAGATATCAATCTTTTGAATAAATTTGTCGTTCCTTGTCCAAAACTATTGAGCCACTTCTCTCCTGAATTCTCTCTCATTCTTTATTGATTCTTCTCTCTCATCCTTTAAATTACAACTAAAATCCTACCTCAAATTTAATCAATAATCCTCTTCTTATTTCGTTGCTCTTTTCTGCCTGGTATTAATATTTATTTATTTTTTCTTGGTTGTTTCATGTACCTTTTTGTTTTGTATTATTATACTGTACACATGGGGCCTCAATAGTTAGCTTTGTGCTCAAAGAGTTACCCTCTTAAAATATAGTATAATAAATAAATAAATAAAAATTAAAAATGATAAATAGCAAAGGTATACTTCGTAACTCTACTCCTTAAGTTTCGTAATATTAATGAGATTTGGTTTATGTGGAGCGTGCATGTGTAGTTTATCTTGTGAAATGGATTTGCCACTAATTGTCAGCTATTGGCATTCCCTGGCCAATGTGTCTTAATAAATGAGTACAACAAAGACAAGGTAGTACTTGAGAACAGGTACTGTACTTACTTGGTCATCATAGAATATGCCCTACAAGGTTTTGCATCGGGATTAGACATGGACACAAAAATTGAAGCTTATATTTTGGTAGTCTTTTTTAATAAAATTTTTTAGTTAAAATCAGTAAAGGGTTTGTGTAGGGTTATGCCTGTATTCCACTAGGCGAATGTAAAGCGTTGGTTCATGCGCATGCACATTCACATTTCTATCTGAGTTTTTGGCTTCTACGAAATCAGTAGTTCAGAGTGTTTCTACTTTTTGCGAATTGAAAAAATGTGCAACCAATCAGAGCTCAGGAAGCAAAAACGCTTTAAATTCACGCGAATAAATTCATCTAGTTGAAATCAGAAGAGGGAATGACTAGCTGTCCCATCCTTTAGATTCAGCATTGTTATGTGCCATTTTCCTGATAGAATGTGTAATTTACAATCAGATGTTGATAAAATTGTAGATACTCCCAGAATTTTTATGAGATTATGTGATTATAGATAGATTTTTTTTTTTTAATTTGCGATTGAAATTCTAGATATTTATTGGAATGCAAAGAAGCTTTTTTTCATCCGCAGCAGGCGGTAAATACATTTTACACAGAAGTTAGTTTGTCTCAGTCTAATTATTAACATAAGGGTCTTAGAAATACGTATATAATGACAAATTTGTGAAATTTTATGGCTGTGGATATTAAGAGTTAACAGTAGATTGTAGCTGAGGAAGGAAATGGGATTGGTTGTGTAGAATTGTATGCATGCACTTTATATTGTACCATGTGATTGATTGTCAAGGTAAACTGTATTTGACAAATTTGATGCTCAAAAGGATGCTCAGGTTCAACACTTTTTTTTTCATAATTCAACAAATTACTGCTACTAGAAAAACAGATAAATTAGTGGCTGTTGATTGATGGATTCTTCAGATTCTGTTTATATACTTTTACCAAAAAAATAAGGGGAATATCCAAAGAACCTCAGTTGAAATTTAAATTGCTCTTTTAAAAGAATATTAACTTTAATAGCTAGTATAATGTCACAGATAAAAAAAAACATAAATTCTTTTTAATACAAAAATTCTTGAATTTGCTTCCAGAAAGGGTTAGTTCTATTCCTATTATCAAATTTTATGTGACTTAGGGCCTGTTTCTACTGGAAAGAAATAATGGATTAAAAATCACTTTTATTCTCGCAGTAGAAACGGGACCAGTTTGAAAAATGCGATTAAAAAAAATTGATTACAAACACGCAATGGATAGCGTGTTTGAACGGCAAATAACCAATTTTGGCTGTGCACCTTTTAGCTGCAACACAAAAAAAGCGATTATCAGGTGAAGTGTGACCTCCAGGTCAATCACTGCAAAGACTAGATCGTATTAGGTGCGAACTTTCAAACAAATTTGTCCTCTTGTTCATGTCCTAGGCCTACAAGCTAAAAACGTCAACAAACATGTGGAGCGACGAATTCTTTTTGTAATTATTTTGTGGGGGGATATTAAGCCTAGGACTCTCCGCTCTTTTGGGCCTACCGTTGTCCTCGTTTGGTTGCTCGTTCATTGTGCCGATGAGCACAGCCAAAACATTTGCCTTCTCGCCCCACACCGTATCTTATTCCTCGTCATCATGACAGGAATGAGAAATATACTAACCTATACAGTTAGGAAAACAACATGTTTTATAAACAAAATGGTGACATAATTTTCGTCACGAAAAACTATTTTCGAAAAATCCAAAATGCAGTTGCAATGCGAGCAGGCTGTCTGGTACTCATTTAAAAAGCGGTTTAAAAAAATCGATTATTTTGTGTTTATCAGTAGAAACACACCCACTGTATGTGATGTGCCTTTATATGAGCATGATGATGTCATATTACACCCAAATATGGGCAAATCATAGTTCTCAATAACCTACACAAACATTCCATTGTACAACTTGTGTGGTAAGAAGCCAGATGAAACCTTTCGGTGTGCAGGGACTGCTGTTAACAACCAACGCCCTTATATACCCTGCCTATTCACGCCCCTTTCTTCCGCGAAGCGGAGTGATCTTCCGCATTGAGAACTTCATTTTGTTCTAATTCGCAAACAAAATCACATTTTTTTGTCACAAGTATTTGATAGTGTGGACAGAGTGTGTAGACGTACCACAGTTGTGTCGTCACAACACCAGGTGGCGCCCTCTGGACGTTGGTTACCATTCATTACGCCTGAATGACTTCATAATCTCAGTGGTTTAGAATAGGCTTTCTGGAATATGCATTTTAAAACCTAATAATTTACCATCAAAATGTACTAAAAACACAAAAAGCTTGCATTATATTTGTAATATCGAACACACCCTTAATCATTAATTAACATATACAAAGAAAAATAAGGATGAAACTTCTTAATAATGACGTTAGAAATTGGGTTCAATGGTTTGTCAGTGGAAAAAATAGCATCGGTTGAACGCGTTTTGTGTCACCGATAGCAACGGAGTAGTATCACATAACACGTAACACTGTAGTACCCTATTTGCTAATCAGAGTGAAAATTGTTTTGTTATAATTTTCATTTGAAATCTATTTAAATTATTCAAATTTATGAATTAAACAATTACTTTTTTGATTTTAATTTTATAGTTTAAGGTGGTAGTTACACTATATCTTAAGTATCATATTAAGGCTTAGTGTATAGAGCATTACATTATTGCGTCCTATAATTGGCGACTATTGTAATGGTTGGATGGCAAGGAAATTATAATATAGAAATTTATTATTATAGATTTCCTGGGTTTTCTGAAAACCACCTGTACCTGAATAAAGAATTTGCTTGGGCTTTAGCATTCTCCCTTCAGTCAAGGAAATGGGAAATACATTTGGAGAATTAGCCCTGTAGTTTGGTAGAGATGCGTACATCCTTCAGTCCCAAAGTTGGCTCATATTCAAATGGTTGATGCTCACCTGTCGAGCATTGCCCCTTTCCGCAATTAAGCGTCAAATAGCATACAACATGCACACCTCGCTGACAGAAACGCATCAGTAAAATATATTCTGAGTTTCCGTACCACCTGAATTTAACGTTAAAGAGTATCCATTAATTATTCTGGGCCTTGTGTGGCTAATTAATTGATAATTATTTTAATGATTAATTATGGAACTGTAAGTAACTGTAGATAATAATAAACAGCTTTTAAAGTACATAGCAAATGAGCTTAAATAAGCTTTAATTGAATCCATGGAAAAAACAATATATAATTGGATATAGTAAAAAGTGATGTTTTGAAATATGTCTCTGGCAAAACCCACTGTTTGTAGGAAAAATAAAAAATTAAGTTTTTATGGTTTTCAAATTCTGCAGAACAGTGTTTATTTGATGGAAATTGGTTGAGTATTAGCAAAGTTGTGAATAGTGAATTCATTGAATATCATATAGGTTTTGAGAAAACAGCTTCGAAAATTCCAAAATCAATATTCTCATATTAGGATTTGTTATTCAAAAATAATTTTAATATACCATACTTTTCAGTTACATTTAAATAGTAATTAAGGTTGTGGAGAAATGTTCTTCAATACATCTTTTTTCATAAACTGCAAAACCCTGAAATTGTTTAAAATTTTTGATTTTTCAAAAAATGGTTTGGGTACTAGTGCAAAAGTAGAAATTGCGACATAGTAGGGTTCTGCCGGAGTCGGACACATAGTAAACAGGAGGAGTGATAGATGGACAACACAATAATACAAAGTTATTGTCACCTGTTATGCACTGCATAGCTAATTGTTAATTTTACATGTATATTTCACACCTAAGAAATCAAATCCAACCATAAAAAGTTTGAAATAGGTACATGTCTCCCTCCGATTTTGGACCGTGGTTTTCAAGGTCTTCAGCAACTTTGGTCTCTACTTAGAATAAAAAAGACATTTGTTAAAATGGGACGACAGAAAAATGGTCCTTAATTAGAGGTGGTCTTTAATTGGAAAGGTCTTTAATTAGAGGGTCACCTATATTTTGATTAGTTTTCCAATTATAACTTTGACAATTGCAAGCCAAACTTTAAATTACTTAATACTTATTATGAATATTATTTCCTTTTGAAATGTAGGTATGAAAAGCATAGATAATGACTGAATGATCCATACTAGTAATTAATATAATGTTCCTTTTTTTTTATATTTCCCACTTCTATAATTAACTATCCTTTACCTGAATTTGGAACAACTATCTCTTAATGAAGGCTAGTAATATTATTGAATATTGCATAATTGATGAAGAGGTTGTAATGGCTGGACAGGTATGGCCATGCTACCAAGCGTGTATAATTAGGTTTATGAGATGGGTATGATTGGCTTGTTAATAATGTACTCAAGTGTGCTATGCATAAATAATCAACATGCATAGGAATGGATATCAATAATTTTTATCTGGTAATAGACTGATGTTGAAATATAGTTGTACAATACTCAAAGCGCACTGGGTTTCGGCATATATCCGGAACAAATGCTAAAAACGTACAAATTATCAATTAAGTATTAACTACAGAGGGGAATATTCTAATTATAGGAGAGGCCATTAAAAAAAGGTATGTTTATCCACATCATTCCCCCCCCCATCCTAATGTTCAGTATTTTGTCAAAAATATGGTAATTTTCAAGTAGTAATCATAATGACAACACAGATTTATTAATAATGCTAAATTTAATTTTCATTTACCTGTAGTTTGATTATCCTCCAAAACTTTCCATGTAGGAAGTTTAACTGAAGGTTCGATGAGGGAGGACTGTGCTAAAATAAATTTGTAATTTTTGCTTCTGGAGAAGTGGGTCTTTCAAGAAGGTTGTCTTAAACTTAGTTTCATCATCTTAGGAAATTATAGACTGATGGAGCTCATTCCACACTTTTATTTTGTGAGGAAAGAATGAATTCGCAAAGACTGCGGTCAATTGTGAGTACTCCATTATGAATTGTGAGGAATTACCTCTACATTCTCTACATTGGTTTTTGGTCATATTATTAAAATTTAGATTAGTGTTTGGCTGTGTAATATTAAGCAGTAATATATTGTATCATATATATTCTATGATGAGGGGGTTAAAAGTGTTACTCTTTTATGGAATGACATGATGATCCCAAATTGACAACAATCATAATTTTTGTGTACTTCCAGGAAAGAGTATTTTTGTTTTCTCTCTTAAATATGTTATCTAATTTTATCATATTTAAGAGAGAAAACAAAAGAGTATTTTTGTTTTCTCTCTTAAATATGATAAAATTAGATAACTACAAAATTATGTGATATAACCAGTTCAATAAAATATTAAATTTCATTTTAATATTCATTTCACATGAGAAGCATGTTTAATTTGTTATTTATGTATTTTGGCAGAATAAATTTAATATCTTATTCCATATTCAATACAAATTTATTTCTAGATTGTCATTATAGCAAATTTATCTCCTTTCTTTTGTGTTAATGTATTTCCTCATTTTAATGTTTTTACCCCAAGGGAGGATGAAATGATGATGACAGTGTGAGCAAGCATTCAGATATCTCTACATCTTATGACTGCTGCATGATTCAGCTACTGTATTGCCACTTCTTAATTTGAGGTCGATAACACTTTGACATCCATAAAATGTTTAAGTATTGTAAGAGCAGAGATCAAATTTTTTAGATTATCACTTCCATCCATGTCAAGAATTTTACCTCCGCCATGGAGGTTATGGATTCGTCGGTTTTTGTCTGTTTAGGGTTACTCAAAAAACGAATAAATATAAAATCATCGCAGAATTTAGTGGAGAGCATATGTAAGGAAGAGGTGATTAAGTTTTGGGGTGAATTGATCAAAGGACATAGTCACGTTCACAGAAATCCAAATATTCTGGAAACTAATTATCCATTGAGCCTAAAAGAAATAATGGAATCGCCCATCACATTATTCAGTATTCTTCTATCATCATCTGGACTTTCATTATCCCCTGATCCGGCCATAGCTTTTAGCCCCATGTCCAACATTTCTTGATCCCTAGCCAATAAAGATGTTTCGAGAGACATGGCATACTGTAGCCAAAGTTAAAAAATATTTATTTCAACAAAGATTTATGAGGATAATTTGTCTATATGAAGTTGATCATTTCATATGTTTTGTCTATTATTACATTATAAAAACACATTACAAAACAAGTAAAATATAACAAAATAGAGAAACAAGACAGTTGTGCTGGAGAGGATTGCTCAGATGCATCCTAGTAATCCTAGATGATCTGTGAGAGAGCTCTCCAAAACATGACTGACAAAACAAAATAAATATGAATATAGACAAACAAAAATATTTAAAAAGCACTTATTTAAGCTGGCCAAAAATTAGGCTAATTAGGCTAATTTGGTATGAAAATAATTAGCCAAATAAATATTTGATAACCCAAAACAAAAGAATATTAAGCAATAAAAGCTTCAATTCCATAGCCTTTTGGCTAAAATTTGAATGAGAGTATTTTGCAAAATTCAGCTCTTCTTAGGAATTGGCTAATGACAACTTAAACAAGAATCATTTTGTATCCTATTACAGAACAAGGCAAAAAACCTTATAAATTAAATATTTTAAACATTCATTCTAATGAACTTAGAACAATGCAATTTAATATTTTAATTACATTAATTTGTATTTAAGCTCTTTAATAGTTCAAAAAGAAAAGAAAAAATATTTACCATGTCAACATAATTAAAGTATGTTCCTACTCTTTTCATAGCTCATTTTAAGGATTGATTAGTTATTAATTAAAATATTTTTTTAGTAAAGAAACATACTTGCTTCATTCTGTTTCTGATTAAAAGTTGTTTAAAATACTGTGCTAACTGCTTACGTTTAAGCAATCCATTATTTTATTTGAAGTGTTGAAAGTGTTGTTTTTTTGAAGTGCGTAAATGCAGTACAGTACCGTATATCAAAGGGTCAATGAATAATCCTATACAATAAATATTATACTTGCTAATTGTTCAACTAGATTAGGTTGTCCATATGGCCAACATGACAAGTCAATTTTTGTTTGTGTGAACAGGTGATGCAAATGTGGTTATTTGATAATAAAAACTACTATAGTTTGGCAACTAGTTTTGTGTGTATCCACAAAATGTTAATCCCCATTCCCATCTATTCCCATTTACTTTCCTATTTAGAAGGAAAATTGCAATTTTAGTATTAACGTTATAAAGCAGACTAGAACTTGCGCATAATATATTGAGCATGTACTGTAGTTGAGGTGGGATTCATGTACAAGCGAAATACAGCCATTCATGTCACAAATGTCTCAGCATGTTAATATTTATGGATGAATGCAGGATGTAATCATTTTAATGCCCAATTTTGGACAAACAAAAGAAACGAAACAAAACAAAATTTAATATTAGGACATTTTATTTTAAAATTTTAAAATTAGGTTTTAAATTTTGGTTATTATATTTTATGTATATTCTTTGTTCTATGTTTGATTATTGAATAAAAAAACAAGGGAAATAAATGTAATGCCCATTCAAAGACTATGGTATTTTCCCTAACTATTCCCAATTTAATTAATTAATTCTTTTGTTATTAAGCAAAACGATTTATAGTCTACATGTGGTTTTGAATAGATGAGCGTACAGTAATAATCAGCATCTATTGTATTGGACCGTATGTGTTTCTCTAATGATGTATCAAAGTAAGCTTTATAGGTAGTATGTTGTAATAATGCCTGTACCTGATAAATCTTGGTCTTGACGTTTGCCATCAGATATCGTTTTCCATAACTCAAAACCATACCTTGTGTTATATTATATTAAAACAAGATTTTCTTTCATGGTGTTGTCTGTATACGTTTCATTAGTTATATACAAACCGATAAATATCAGATGATGCTTTCTGCAAGAATAATAGCATTATAGACATAATATCTTGTTGAAGATCCATTTGGCTAAATTTAAATGTTTACTGTTTAGAACATTAAAAGCTGTTTTAAAATATCCTGATTATTCAGTGTTGTGTTCAGTGGCGTATCTAGAAGTATTGAAATAGGGGAGGGATTTGGGGGGCACAAATATAAAGTAGCAGGGCTTAATGATCACTTAAGGGACACTTGCAAAATGAGATATGAGGTGATCTTTGACTACTTCGTCATTTTTTGCTTCAAAATTTCCGTAGGGAGTGACTGAGGTCACAAGCTTTTTTGAGAGGGCGTGCACACCCAGCTTACATTCACATGTTTAAAAGTTTAATGAAATACAGATATTTGAATATTTAAAATTTGAGGGAAAAGTTGGAAAAAATGGTTTGTTCCACCTCTTTCAAAATTTTTATCAAGAACATTTTTTCCCTGTCAGGATATAGACATATAATTCCTTAAAGTATTCTATGATTATCCTATTCTTAGCAAAGAACTTTACTTGCTGTATAATCAGAGTTTAATGATCTTCACAGTTCATTTTCGTAGAACTGACTAGTTTCAACATAGGTTGCAAAACTCTACTCTCTTCCCAATAATATATGGGAATCTCCATCCATTTATGACCAAAATTCTCATCCATCTAATTGTTGTTTTTTTTTTAATACGGTTGTTGTTTTTTTCTTTTAGTCTCTTCTTCATCTTATTTCTTTCTTTTATTCAAATTCTATTAGACATTTGTTGTAAGCACACTGAGACCTAGTATTATGCGCTATACAAGCCTACAGCCATTACCATGTGTGTCCCATTTCATGTTCGATCCTGAATTTGTAATTCTATATTTTTTAAAATTAAATTTGAAGGTTTATTTTAAATGTCACCACAAAGTATATACTGTACAACCATGGAGGTATTATATTTACTATAATACCATGATCCAACATAAATATAGTACTGTACCTTATGTGTCTTGCTATCCCATAATCAGCATACTGCCACTAATTGTTAAACTGAGTAATTACCATAAGAATGTGGCAGCATTGTATACTTTAGTACAGAGAAGCGGTAATACTTTTACTCATAACTGGCAATTTATATTCCTCCATGGCAGTAGTAAGTTGAGTCTATGAGCCATCATTTTAAAGCATATTATTTGGAGAATAAGTGAGAATGTATTAAAAAGTAAATTAACTTTTTTGTCACTGATGCTGTTTTTGGGACAGCAAAGTCTCATATTCCTAAATAAAAAATATTTTAAAAATGTAATAAATTAAGAAATAAATAACAAAAATTTAAAATGCAGAAAAGCTGCCCTCTGCAAGTGGAAATGGAACCGTGTGAGATGGATCAATACATGCACTTTATAAAATCACATTATTATACATTATTATTAGGCCAAAAAAATTAATTTTTGTGTTGGCCACGTTTAGGGAAAATCCCCAAAATGGGTAGGTCGGTAGGAAAACTTTTTTTTTTTAAAATCAAAAATGTGTTTATGCTTAAAAAGTATAAAATACACAAAATAATACAACAATTTTGGATTTGTATCATGTACCATGCATCAAAATAGGCTAGTCCTTGGCCTCCTAGCCTAGTCCAAGGCTATTTCAGCCTTATAAACTCATGAAAAAAAAAATATTGTTCCGTGTAGTACAAAAAAAAAAAAAAAGAAAGAAAGAAAAAACTAAAATGCTGACCCTTAATTTTTCAGAAAATTTGGGTCGGTCGGGCGTGGCCAACACAATCATTTTTTAATTTGGCCTTATTATCAGGACTAAGTATTTTCTACATGCAAGGTGCATATATTTAATATTGGTTATTTTTTATAATCATTACAGTATTTATTTGTAGCATCTTTGTTTTTAACAACATTTTCATTTTGTATATCTTTCAGATAAATTCCATTCATATGTAACGCTCAAGTTGGAAAATGTCAAGTCTGCAACAGTTACATTTCGAGGAAATAACCCATCATGGGATCAAGACTTCATGTTGTAAGTTTTTTAATTGTTATTGTTAACTGTTCTGCTGCTGTTATACTGAATTTGTATGTTATTGTCGTTATTATTTATTATGTTTACTTGATAGCAATGGTGTAACAGTCAATAATTCCTTCATCTGTGTACTGTAATCCAGCATTCTGCAAACTTTTTAATTCACGGCCTACTCGAGATTCTAGACACCAAGCTTTCGTCCATTTGCGCCAGGGATGGACTAACATTCCAAAACCTGGCAAGAACTTTCGATCATGAAAATTACGTCCTCCATGTTGTAATATGATATATACAATAATTTGACATCATTATCTGTTCTATTCTATTAGTTACACAATTTGTATAAACTGTATATTTACTATATCAATGAAGCATTTAGAAAAAAAACCAAATCTTTGATTTCTTAATCTGGTGACTTCGCGGCCCTAGCTAAGAAAATGTTGTGCAGTCCAAAATTTGGCGGCAGCCCATAATTGACGGAACAGCACTCTAATCGATGTTGGTTGATTTGTACTGTGGATCATCATCCCTTAGGCAGTTGTACTGTAGATCATCATCCCTTAGGCTAGATGATTGACTGCAATGTACAATTTATAAAACCATTATTATATTGATGTGGTTGTAATAATATTTCGATTAGATTATGAACATATAGTATGTGAAAAGGGAAAATGGCAGATTGAAGGAGAATAGGACAATGATAGAGAATGGGGTAAAGATGAATAAGAAAATTGTGAAAAGGAATGAATGGAAAAAGGAAAATTTTAGCATAAGGGAAAATAAGAAGGAAGATTGGGTGATTACAGGGGCGGATCCAGAGATGTCCGAAAGTGGGGCTGATCGAGATAACACCACCATAGGGGTCTGGGGGAATGCCGCACCATCGAAATTTTTGTTTTCTAGGCGCCCGAAAATATCCTCTGAGGCATTTTGGGGGATCAATTTTAGCCAGCCTGCCCCTCCCCCTCCCCCACCTAAATTCGCCCCTGGGATGAAGATAATAAAATATGGAGAAAGAGATGGTGTCAAACCAAAACTGATGTTCCTGCCTACTGCCTGACCACTCAACACAGTTCACTGAGCTTTATGTCCTTGTATCATTTCCTTTTACAGTACTCATATTTTTAGAAGTTGTATTATAAAACCTACAGTAGACTGTATTTCATACATAAAATACAAAGCAATATTTTATGAGGCTAAAGCTCAGTGGAGTTTATCAATATGACCAATGGAATGAGAGTGATTATTAATTTAAAATAAGACTGTTATGTGCAAATAAGAATTGTGTGGCAAAATATGAAACAATTTAACACTAAAAAAAGAAATGATTTATAAAGTTATTTTACTTTTAAAGTACAGTAAACTAATAATATAGTCTATTTTTATTATATTGTATCTTTTTAAAAAAATTATTTCAAACTCTTTATTTAAAAATATGCAATGTTTTTGCAAAGCAAAGTGAACCTGATAAAGTTTTGGAAAATTGCTTTCGCAGATTCTCAGTCAAATCAGTTTCCGTTTCCATCAGCCACCTCCATGCATCAGCCATGTATAACAACCTCCATGCATCAGCCATGTATAATATACACAGAGTTTATACAGAATGATATCATGGTGTTGGCAATGTACTTCATATGATTCATGGTATTTTGATTTGTTCATATTAATGAGACACATCCACCAACGCCAATCGACTAATCTATGGTTTAGCATTATTGTAATGTGCGATATTTGGTAGATTGGCCTAATAGCAATTTTGAGTCCACAACAAAAAAAAAATAATGATTTTTACCAGATGTCATCATCTTTAATAAATTAATGAGATATTTATTGTTTAAAAAAATACTGTTTTTATGATGCTTAACCCTTATCGTGTTGTAGACGCAATAATGCAACAGCGAAAAATTTACCGTTGAATGCCCTAGGCGCACTAGTGCGACACATCCAAGCATACGTGCATTTCGCCCTCTATACTGTCTGTATATCATTATGATGCTCATTTGTTTTTGCATCCGGGTTACTTACACTTTGAACTTCTCGAATAAACAAAAATCTTGACAACTTTTATTGAAAAATATTTTATAAATCAAACAAAAATGTCAACTTATTTTTGAAAGTTTAAGTATGGCCGCGCAGCAGCGATATACTGTGGAACTAGCCATACACGATGTTTTTGATGATAATAGTGTGGATAGAGAGACCAGGAACATTTTTGCGGAATTATAATTGTATTTCTGTAGGCTAGTGAGAGTGATGAGAGTGATGGTTATGATGGGGAAGAAGCTAATATCGCCGGTGGTGCTAGGACTAGGGCCTAGCCTAGGCCTAGACGAAGTTATGCCTAGCCTATACAAAGAAATAGGCCAAATTGGATGGTGGAAACGGAACATTTCCCTGATTGTAAAACAATTTTTTTTTACAAACCAGTATCACATATAGAATATATGTGCTATGAGGATTTTTTTTTTTATAAATAGTTTTTTGTTTAGGGTTCAAGAAATATGTGAAAATTTCATTTAAAGAGAGATACTAATTTCTGCTGTGTAATTATGTAGTTTTGTAAAAGTAAATTGGCATGCAAGAACGTCACGCACCAGCGATTTTCAGCATGATAAGGGTTAAAGAGGATTTCTACCAATTTGTGAAGAAGATGCTTTTTTTTCCAAAAATACTTTATCATGACTTTTTAATCTAAATTAATAATAGCAATTTAGATAATACTAGATTAATGCAAAATCTCTGACAGCACTTAAATTGTTTACATTTAACTAGTACAATGTAGCTGCAGTACAGCATATGTTCATAGTCAGACCATTCAGAACAAGTTACCAGTAATAATAATTTATTGAAACAACACTTACATTGGTGGCACACACTCATACTGTACATGGACCGTTCACATACAAAACAAAATACATTAATTAAAAAGAAAACCATAAAAATCAACAGAGTAAATTACAAAATGACATTAAAAAATATATTTGAAACACCCAAAAAAAACCCCCCAGAATTTAACTTTGCAGTTGTAAGGCTTTCAATTCTTTACGTTATTGCCATGATTTTGTAAGGTGCAGTTTACAAAACCTGTCAGAACTCCTTAAAACATCACTACTCAGAAATAGTGAGTTCCCCCCCCCACAATAAAAGGAAAAAAAAAAACATATAAAAGTTTGCCCTCATAATGCAACTGCAGAAAATCTCATACCAGTGTGATCAAGATAAAAGAAGTCAAAGCTACTGTGATTAGTGCAATGTCCACACTGTCAAATTTTATGTGACAAGTAACTGTGATTTGCCCATATTTGGGTGTAATATAACACTATTGTTTATTTATCCTGTCTTCATTCTAAAATAACACTTTCAGTGTTAAAAAACTGATTTCAAAAGTGGTTAAGTATTAACAAGAAAAAAAGAAAAATATTGAAGAAACAAAAACAATCTCTTAAAATATTGACAATACAGTACAATAACTAATATATCAGAGAATAATATACATGGCAGAAAAACATTTATGCATTTGTTCTTATAAAGAATTTGAAATATAAGTTTTAAAATTTAAAGGTATTATGGATTCAAAATTTGTTTTAGAGTTATGTGGGAGGTTATTCCATGATTTAGTTAATCTGTAAGCAAAAGTTTTTTTTATTATTATTGCATATTATTCCATGGATGTTCAATTAGAGTATTATTGCTTTGACTTCGTGTACATTGCGAGTGCAACCAATCATTGAAAACAACATGTTGATAAAGTATAATGGAGCTTGGTCCTTCAAACTTTTAAAAAGCATTATATTCTTCCAATTTATCACCAAGTTTGGACCAAACAACTTGAAATACCTACTGTACATCATCGGAAATAGACATCATGATGCCTATGGGCACATCACACATAGGTGTATTTGTCAAATAAAGTGTGTGACCAATGGTTTGCAGTAGAAACAAACAAAATGGGTAAGGGGCAATACTACAGGGATGGTAAGTAAGCAGAGAGGTAAGTAAAGGAAAGGAGAGGAAAAGAGAAGGTTAAGGAAAAGATAGTAAACAGGATGGACAGAGAAAGGTACAAATTGAAGTTGATGCCTTTATAATAAAAGTTCATAAAATAAAAACAGTCAATGTTATGAGAGTTGCTTCAAGAGGAAAAATGAGAGAAGGAAGGATGTACATGTAAGGACAATGTAAGAGAGAAACAAAATGGAGCTACTATAGGGTTACTGTACATGGGACAATGGAAGGATTAAAAGGAAGACAACAGAGAGATATCAGTAATTCATAAAAGGATGTTATTGTATACTATACAACATGGGAATGGTAAATACTGTAAGGGAATTTTTATTGTTTTGTTTTGAAATCGCATTATAACTGGGAAAATAGATTTGTGTAATTTGCATCTTATGTATTCTAAATAAGATTTTGTATTTTCACCAAAAAAAAATGTTCCCTTGCTCAACATAACATAACACTACAAACTTAATTTTTATACGGTGGCCATCTTTACTGGCGCCACTTTTGTTATCGATATAGTTTCTCTGTAACTGGTAATGGGACAAAATTGGATTACCTTTCCATTAATTGATATGATAAAATATCTTATTACAAGGCCATCAGAAATACACATTGCAACCGCCCACTATGTAGAAGGGATACGTAAATCAACAATTATTTTAAACTAATTTTTATTACACTAATTTCTTCGAGTGGACCCAGGAGGGTTTATAAAATGAGTTTTCATTATAACACAAATGGATAGGTGGTTAGTATTGCCATATTTTAATTGTCAAGTTATGAATAGCAGTATCGAAGGATCAATTAAGAGCGATTAATTTAAGGGAGAGTGGCCTTACACCTTTTGTAGGATATTGATCATCTTGGACTTGCAGAGCTGCAAAGAAAACAAGTTATATTAAAAATAAAAATAAGAATATTATAATCATTTTAACTTACGAGACAAAATATTCATAACATTTTTGGTTAAATTTTAAATTTATAGTTTTGAATTATTTCTTATCCTGAGTGTTTATGGTTTCTGGTTTTGTTGTGTTTTGTTTTGTTTTTTTTCATTTTTCAAGCATGTATCAACAATATGTACCTAATTAATAATTTATCATTATTAATAAATGCAAATGTGGAATCATGTCATTCAATACATTGTTTGCATTGGAATACTCAAACATGTTGAGACATAAAGTACAGAATTGTTAATAGCTGTGGCTACAATTCATGATAATGCAAAGTATCTAAGACTGTCTTGTTTGTAGCTCTCTTGTTGTCAGTGTCAGAAACCGGTCATGCATGATATTATAATGTACGTATCGCCACCGTTTCACATCTACCTTTGGAATAACGTGACTTTACGCATCATGCTGTATTGATTATCCTAGTTCATCCATGGAACTGATCCCATGAACATACAATTTGTTTTCTTAAATGTCAAATTTTTTAATTACATACACAAGATTTTAAGCATGGTAATGATAAATTATGGTTCCTTGTTTTATGGTTTTTGCATAATGCTGTTTAAATATCCACCCTTCTCCCTCTCATGTTCTTTGCAGTGTTTCTCTGACATTGACAATTTATATGGACAGTATTATTATTAATTGCTTATGTTGCATTATGTTTATATTCCTATTTGTCTTTGTAATGATTTTTTTGATTAATTCATTCTGTTTTAACACTATTGTAAGCTAAGTATTGATTAAGAGAAGTGCACAAACAGGAAGTGGACCAAAACTCTAATTAATTACCTTCATCTACATTATATACTTACTTAACGTATGATTGACAGGTTTTTGCATAATAGATTAAACATTTAAAATAATTAATTAAATACAAACATTTTTTTATTCATTTTATTCTATTATTTTTTTGTTCATTTCAACCAAAATTAGTAGAGAGCTAATATTAGGGTTCCTCTTTTAGTATAATTCATCACAAACAACAAAACAAGATAAGATCAACATTTTTGTCACATTTACAATATGAAATTTGGTTGTTGAATTTTTTAATTCATTTTATTCTATTCTTTTTTATTATAAAAATTAATATTTATAGAGGATTTCTAGAGAATTGGTTTTAGGGGTCCTCTTTTAATACAATATAATTCATACGACGACAAACAACAAACTGAAAAAAAAAAACAACTTAGAATTGATTAAATATATTTTGACTTTTTTCATTCATTTGTGTCTGATGGTAGGCTGGTCTTTTGTAGACAATCTCGACCACGCAAATTTGTAAGATTGCATAAATTGACGTCTTGGAGATTGTTTTAATTCACCTTGAGATTACACAAAGATACTTGACAGAAATGGAATGTTGCCAGATAGTTCAACATCTTTTTCTCCCAATGCTGACTACATAACCTGATCTGGATACAGTCTTAAATCTGAAATCTAGTATGTGTTCATTGGTGATATAAAATACACATTGCATATTTAAAAT
This sequence comes from Anneissia japonica, assembly GCF_011630105.1. Lineage (NCBI taxonomy): Eukaryota > Metazoa > Echinodermata > Crinoidea > Comatulida > Comatulidae > Anneissia > Anneissia japonica. The sequence goes on from NW_022685220.1 coordinate 1,480,454, forward strand.
TGCTGTAAAAGATGTTGTATATCGCCCTCTATAAATACAGAATGTGTACTCTAATAAAGATTTTAGTAAATTGTGCCCTCTGTGAAAACATTAAAGATATCTGTAAGGTAAAGTCTGTAAAAACCTTTAAAAATAATTGAAGGATCAATCATCTTTCAATAAAGATTTTGAAACATTACAGGTTTGAATTCTTAAAAATGATTACCACCAGCCCATTTAATGCTTTACAAGGATTCAGTGGTGGCTCTATGATACATTTTCTGGGGGGAGGGGGGTAAGCTGTCCAACAGGGCCTAAGCTGTCCGACATTAAGCTTGTATGCCTGAGAAGGGGGAGGGTTTGGAAGGGGTGTCCCTCATAAATGCGATTTTTAAAAAAATAGGGACCTCTGGATGGCCGGAAATGGCACTTTACGACTGTGAAATACATGTTTTTGCTTGGTGTAGAATATGATTACACACAAATGCACAGTAAATTATAAAATTATTCATAAATTGTTTGAGCTCTTATCCATTTCAGAAACAGTAGTAATGTAGTAATGTGCTTTACCACGAGTTGATGTTGTGAATGTTAAGGTCACATTTATCCTCAACGATTACACTAAGTATGAGAACCACATTATATTAAGTGACTCACTGACTACTGATCCATCCATATTTTCCATCATGATTTTAATGTTGAATTCACATGAACTTTGCAGACATTAAGTGTAATATATTAGAACATTTGGTGTATAGAGGATTAATCTGTTTTGGAAGTTTGCTTCAATATCATGTTACAGAAGTAGAGAGACAAGCCTTTATGAAAGATGAAGTAAATATTGTTTAATAGTAGAACATTTCAACTTCGATTTGCCTGTTTATTTTGTCATCAAAATGCCATCAGCTTTTCTTTATCTTCCGCCATAGAAATCAAGTACCATACTGTAGTTCCTCTACTATCAACCTGCCCTGGGTCTAAACCCAACCTCCAGTTTATGTGCGATTTCATGTGTCAGCATTTTACTCTGGACAAAAGCCCAAGACAACATTTGAATGAGTAGCTCAGCTGACTTTTACACAAAATACAGAACTCTGCTTTCAGAAAAGATTGGCCCTGAATTGATGGGCATACAGTTTTCTAGTGTTATTCTATATTTGAATAAATAACATTTGCATGATTTAATAAATGACATTTATTATTGAATAAATAACATTTGATGGTAATAGTAATGGTTGGGGGCTCTAATAGCGTTCTTTCGCATATATGCAGGGGCGGATCCAGCCTGTCAAAAAATGGGGGGTGTGCAATCTGCGAGCGAAGTGAGCATCCTTAGGCTGGGGACCAGGGGCTGCCTAGGGCCCTGGCGGGGTCCAGGGGCAGAGCCCCTTGTGGGGGTGCAAGGGGGCGAAGGCCCCTTTAAGTCCAGCATATTTGAGGAATATGAGGTTGTATTGAGTCGATTTGACTAGCATGGTAGTTTTCAGTAACAAATAAATAAAAAAAAATATAGGTGTATGTCTTTTAAAAGAAATTTTAATATACAGGGTACCTGCAATATGCAACTATGAAATGTATCATTAATTTAATAATAATTCATCTACTCACAGCTGTGGGTTTTAGTGCCTCTTCCACGAACATCTCAAACATAATCTTTGACAACATGCAAAGGCTCATAAATGTACACCATTTCAAAAGAGAAATTTCACTTCTAGAAAACATGATGAAGTTTCTCAGCAACATTGAGCATAAAAATCACAAAATTAGCAAATATTAAAACCAATATCCAAAATCCCTTAAAAAAAGTCGTCAAACAACCAAATCCGCTACTGTATACTAACAACGATGGTCTGGAGGCTCAGCAATGCCCAAATGCGCCAAAACAGCGGGGACCAACAATGAAATTGTTTAGACACCGTAAATTCAGAATAGGAATTAGTCGGTTTATCCAGGTAAGTATTTACGAAGTAGACTTCTGTACAAGTGTTCTATTTCTCACCAAGTGCATTTATGAATAGCACTCTCCTAGGGTGTTTTTGGTAGGAAAAGAAGACATTGTGGGTGTAATTTTTACTTTTCTTTTATTTTTTTTTTGTGCAAAAAATAGGGGTTGGGGGAATCGTACGCCACTTGAAATAGGCCTAGGCCCTAGGTTTAGGTAGGCCTACTTTGTTCCATGTCAATTAGAGACAACAGATTATACAATTTCAGTATATCTTGTAAATTACACTATGATGATTAAACCAGGTACTGTACTTGAAAACTTTACACGTCAAATGTTGTCTACACAAAAACCGTACTTTATTAAAAGAGTAAGTCAACTGAAGGTCGTCAATGGAGGTGTGCACACATATCAGTGTACTGTGGTCACTGTGCATGGGGTTGTCCGACAGCACATACCTGCTGACCTCAATAGAGAGTGATTGATTGCACGAAAGTTTCCATGCTGGTGCATCTGTGCTTAAACTTTCTTTGTAGCATGCATTGCGCGATGTTGACATAGAATCAACCTTTCTATGAAATTGAGTATCCATTCAATTATCTAAAAAAAAAAAAAAAAATTTTTTTTTTTTTGTGACAAAAGGTGGGGGGGGGGTTGCAGGCGCCCCCTCCCCAAATCCGTCCCTGTATATGTGCTGTATCATTTGAATGATTGGAAAAATTGCATACTTCATTTTAATCCATATTTTATATTTAGGCGGTGGCTATTGTTACACAAGTCTTAAATTAATTTCTAATTCTGATTGAATGTTGTTATTTGTAGTAGATTATGACAGTAACATCCAATCAGAATTAAGAATTTGAAGGCTGGTGTAGTAATATGTATGTAAATTATAACCATTCGTTGTAATTTAGTTTTTAACTGAGATGCATTTTTGGAAATATACATTGAGTTGAATTGAATTGAAATAGCCACTGCCTTATATTTAATCACTGTAATAGAAATTTATATAGTGCCTTATCTATGCTTTTCTTGTTTAGTTAATAAATTGAATCGATTGAAATGTCAGATAAATTGTTTATACAGATTCACATATTCTTCCTAATGATTCCTAGATTTGTGGAAATTAGAACATTCCAAGGTTAAGCCTGATGATATGTTACTTTAGATGCCTCAGAAAATCGATGTACTTTCCAACGAACAAAAATACAATGTTGTATGAAAGATAATAATAGGGTATTATGTTCAAGAATTATGAATCTCGGCATTGTGAAGGTCTTCCCTAGGCAGTGGAAACATGAGCCAAAACTAGAGAAAACACAGAACTTTATCAGAAAGTTATGTTTGAACAAATGGTATGGAAAATGCGAGGAGGTTGGCTTTCCAGAGGGCTAGGGCATGCTGAACTGATAACCTGACAGTGTTGGCTACTTGACCGTAATCTATGGTATATATAACTGCAGGTCATAGGTTCTAAACTTCAAAGGTTTACTTGGGGGTTCCAAGTTGAAAAAAGTTAATTTTTGGGAGATCTGCAGTAGCGGATCCTGGAATTTGGAATAGAGGGGCGCAGGGAGTGACTTCCATAGATGGAGGGTGTAGACAATATCTGATTATGGCACCTCTAGATAGCTGGAAATGGCACTCTCACACTTATATTTGAATATAATTTTATTTTTTTCTCCATATATTTTTAGTTCCTATGCATGTAATGCAATAGGAACTATTGTAATCACTTTCACATTTCTTTTGTTTTTTATTGTGTGTAGTATGTGTGTGCGTATGTGTGTAGACATTTATGCAAATGCGCATGCGTCAAAGAAAAGTTTTCCGACATTTTGTTTTACATCGCGATGCGAAGTTCGATGTGGATTTTCTGCAGAGTTCAGTCAGGGTTCACGCTAACCGATCGGCAAGTCGGCATATATGAAACTATTTTGGTTTTACGGCAAAAAAAAAATCAACTGCTGTGGCATAGGTATTTTAAAGAAGGCCAAAATAAAACAAAAAGATTTTAATACTTGCTGAAATACATCGTTTTTTCATTTAGATCTCCATTTTTCACTAACTCCATGCGACGTTTTTTTCTGTTGTATGAGTAGTCCATGGAGCTAATAAACAACTAGAGTGTTGACAAGATGGCGCAGCAATGCAGAGTTATGTATGTGTACCATCCAAGATGGCCGTCGTAGTAAAGCGCCACCTTCAGGCTTAGTATACATATTATTACATATTAGTAAGCCCTCTGACTGACTATTATTTCATTAATGATAATGAGTAATGGTAATAACAAATTATTAAACTATTGTAGCCAAAACGAGGCCAAGTGGAGCATCTTATTCAAAAATAAAGTACCCAGGAATGAAAATTAAAATTGTGTACATTACACCCAAACACTGCAACGCTCGAGTTTCAAACATACGGGTAGCTAGCTGTACTGAACCCGCTGAGTAAATTGAGGGCGCAATTGCAAACGATGGTGTTTAGCGAAATTTGATTGGCTAAATCTATGGCAGCCATCTTGGATCCCC
>NW_022685220.1:1484910-1506127 GCF_011630105.1 Anneissia japonica
TTGGATGGTACCCACACAGTTCTGCGTATTTCGAACATCGAATACATTGCGGTTAGCGCTCTAGTATTCTTATTATTATCTCTATGGAGTAGTCATATGAAGGTACCATATCCCCGACAGTTTGCTATGCAGCAATGTACCCTTTGAATACAAAGACAAGTGAAGATATAAAGGCAGCCGACTGTCGGGTACATAACGACTATCTAACTTTCCACAAAAACATTAGGCCTAAGCTAGGCTTAGTTCAGTACAGTAGTTACTGCGATGCGAGGGTAGTAGATCGTTCAGTCAGTGATATCGTGTTATCGTCTAATACATTTTAATAATGTGTGTACAATTTAAGAATGCACCGCGTGGGTCGCTTTTTTTGTTATGCGGTAGTAGTATACGTAGCAGAGCAATCTAAGCCTAGCCTAGCAGCCCCCACCCTCCCCCTTTTAGACATCTCTGGATCCGCCCCTGTAGAGACCATTAACAATTTCTTTTGGGGAATTTTACCTTTTGTAGCAAGTAGGCCATTTACATCATTTTGCTCTAAGCTGGCCATTAAAGAAAATTGATCTTTACTAAATGCGATTACTTAATATTGGTAATCATTGATCTGTCAAGATATTTCAGTCTTAACAGTCACAATTTTTTTTAGCCTCAAAGTATCTTTTTTTGTCCGTCTGACACATACTGATTCTGAAAGTCTTAACCCTCTAGATACCGTCTTCGACTGTAGTCGAAATTGACCTCAAACCGAGAATTCCCATTTTCGACTGCAATCAAAATTTTGTGACTAAAAAATAGGTGGTTTTCAAATCGCTCTTCTGTTTTCATTTTAGCTCCAATACGTCAGAAATTTTGAACACGCATGCGTGAAGCTTTTGTTTTTCGAAATCTGTGAAGAACTCACATGCGCTTATATAAAAATTTTTAGAAATATCAATTTGAAATTGTTATTAATTTCAAATTTTTTCAAAATGGCCGCACAAGATGTGTACACAGCTGAGGAAGCGATTGACCTGATTTTTGATTCAGACAGCGATGAAGGTGAATTTTTTGATGTGCGAGACTTAGACGTGCCTGTTAGCGATGATGATGGTGGGGCTTCCAGCAGTTCTGACGGCGGAGATGTTCTTGATGAAGATGAACCTAGGCCTAGAAATGTGAGGGTAGTCGACGCTTTTAAATGGAAAGATCGCGCTTATAGTTATGGATGGTTGGGTAAATAAATTATATAACTGTGTGGAATAGGAATGTTTTATATTTGTTTTTATTTTTTTTTTGGCTATAATTTATTTTTTTTTTGGTTTTTGCTGACGATTTATATGTAGCATTTTTCTGTCATTTCTATTATATTATATATATATTATATTATATTATGAAAAAAAATTCCCAAAAATATAAATTATATATCAAATGAAAGCTTATTCTATAAGCTTTCTTTGTTTTTAGAAACATTTTTCTGTATAATTTAGAGAAAGTTCCCAAAAATCCACCAGAACGACGTATACTCAAAAAAAGCAAAAACCTTGTTACACTGCAAAAGAATCCGGTATTCAAGGGTTTGCACTACAAAAGAATCCGGAGGGTTAAGAGAATGGAGCGAGCCCGCTATGGTAACAATTGAAGTCAGTGAACATGTTTGCCACACGTGAGAAGAACAAAATCAAGTCTCTCCTTGTTGATGAAGCATTCTTGCTTGTTTGGCATCATAGATACAATTTTTTAAAGATCACAAATAAAAGGAGACATACATTATCTCTAGACAATTGGCAAAATATATTTAAAAGAATAACATGCACCAGGGTGGGGGGTGGTGGGGCAGAGCCCAAAACGATGGTAAAAAGACAGGATGACAAAACATGAGAACACAGGCGTCACCAATAAATTGGAAATTAAGCCTCTGAGAAATTACTATAGTACTACAAATCAAAGTCTAAAATCCGTAAATTTAAATCTTAAGTAATGGAGGATTAGTCCAAGTGGTTTCATCTTTGTGGTGGAAACACTGAAAAAAGATTATTGCAAGTTCGGAGATTGTTCGGCCTATTGCAGAGAGAGTAAATTGTTTTCAGCCGATTTTCATTTTCATGGGATTTTCAATTTCGAGGCTCCAGGAACGAGGTTGAAACGGGCGCAGTCAAAGGACGCAAGTCCCACCTGCATGGATTCAGACATATATATTTGATATTATTGTGGCGCCAAGTATATCTCCCTTGGTCCAGTGAAGGTTTGCAGAAATTAAGAACATGATGGAGGATTTCTTGGTTTACACAGGAAGGGCATTTATCTGAAATCATTTTACCCTTGAGGGTATTTCAAAGGGCATTGGAGAGATATTTAAGAATGCCTAACGTGTGATTGTAAGAAGAGATAAATTTCCAGTGAATGGATTGGTCTTCAAGAGACACAAGTTCATAAAACCTTCCCTGGACCAAGAGGGTCTTGACGTGGTTGCCCCAACATTTCTGAATCTCCGCCTTGAGGGTTTTTACCTTGGCCTTTACTTTGTGGAGGAGTAAGTTATGGTGTTCGGTTAAGGCATTTTTGGTAAAAACTTTCCAAGTTGGTTGGTAAAGGAGCGATCTTCTTTAAAAGAGAGTCATCTTAGCTGTTTCTTATAGCTTGGTAAAAATTAAATCCTTAATTCTCTTGTGATTAGGTTCTGTTGTACAGCAGGGGTCCCAAGTTGAAGAGCTTCATTTTCAGGAGATTTTGTCTGGAACCTTTGGTCGCCTGCAAAGTCGCCATCCATTTCCAAATCTCAGAACTGAATATAGAACGTATGATTTTTTTTATCACAGTCAGATAAAGCTGTTCAAAAAGAAGTCGACATACCTTTAAATATCTTTCAACATCGGCCATTTGACCGTTCTTCACAGATATTACAGCATAACCAACAACATGGACTTCCATGCTTTAAAACAGTATACTTTTTCCAGAGTTGAGTTCGTTGTCCTCGATGGTACGCCACCATTGGCGAACGTACTTCTTGAATTGTGAATTAAAAGCACATAAATTTTGCGTTTCTTCGCTGGAGCCATATGTTTACTTATTATTTTCGACTATTAATTAATAATTGTGTGATTGTTTTTATGAAACAGCTCAATAAAATTAACTTTATGCAAAAAGTAGCTGTAGGCCTGCTCTACTTGTCAAAGAGCGTGTTGTTTACAGGGTTGTTTAGATATCAAGTCACACTGCAGGCATGGTCTCAGGCCGAGCGTCGGATGGATGGGCGCATCAACTGTTTTTAATAAACAAAGTGTATTGTGATTTCGTATTTTCAGCAGCTACCGTAATTAATTGCAAATGCATTATAAACAGTGATGGTATAGGGAGTGGAATAAACTTATTTGTAATTGTTTACTATTTTTTTTTAACATCACATCCTGAGTTATGTTTTTATCTAGGCCTAGGCTGAGCTGATATTCAAAATTAAATAGCCTACTAAAATGTTCAAAAAATTACGGAAGAATTTTTGTCATGCGGTAGAAAAACGTAAACTTACGGTAGCGCGGTAGATCGTCGCTAAAAGTGGTAGACTACCGTAAGCAGTGGTTGACTTGGGACCTCTGGTACAGTAGTCTTAATAGGTGTGTTTATCTATTGAATTTATTTGTCTTTAAAATCCACTTTCCTGTATACATCGTTTTTGTCCGGAGAATGATCATTTGGGAGATTTGATGTTTATGTCTGAAAATTGATAGCTGACAATTTACGAACTTTAATTTTTTATAGATTTGGGAGTTGGAAAGCTGACCATTTGGTACCCTTTAAGTGTTATAGATCTATCTTGATAATATGAGTTGATCATTTGGGACCTGTGATATTTTATAGACATGAGGAATTGAAGAGCCAGTCATTTGGGACCCTTGATTCCTTTAGATGCATTATGACTTTATGTTGTTAGTTGGTTATCTATCCACTTATTTTGACACCTTTAGTCACTACCGCCTGGAAGAGGGATCAGGCGGGGGCCAGTGCCCTGGGCCTCAAAAAATATCGACAACGTTTATGCAAAACAATATTTTGATCTACTCTTAGTGTCTGCATTGTTTGAATTAGGAATCTGACTATATGAAACACCGGACCTTGGGAGCTTTGCCTCCCAAATTTCCAGCAGGGCTTTGATGGGCTTTGCCCCTGGACATTGGGCACCTTGGGCCAACGAGAGATCGATCCTTTTCATGAGGATTGGGAAGTGAAGAGATGATATATTATAGATCTCTTATACCCAGTAACCGATTGTCTGTACATCCCATGATGGCCATGTAGGACCCACAATGCTATATTTTAACTCTAGTGAGGAGTTAGGAGTGGAGTTTTTGATTGTAACATGGATAGATGTATTTATTCAAGGATAATCCATGTCTGAAGAAGACTTATTTCAGTGGGTTCCTTCTGGTGGTGATTGGGCAGTGCACTGGGAGACAGTCCTCTACTTTTTCTGAAGCGTGTACTGCGATGTGCACATGGGCTGTATTGCACAGAGGACCAACAGCTTAAATGTCCCATCTGAAAGATGGTGCGCTATCGTAGCTTGCATATCAGCTCCTCCAGAGGTGCTTACTGTAGCTGAAATACAAGGAGGCAACGATGGAAATAGAACCGGGGACCAAGAAATCTGCATTAGTGCTTATTTTGTCATTTACAATAAAAGTAAATGTCAAACTTGAGTTTCTGTTTGGAAACCAGTAAATCAAATCATTAATTTCACAGAGCCTTTTTATCACTATGTTTTGTTTATTGCTCACATGGCATATTTGGATTTTCACATTTAACATTTATGATGAGCAACATATATTCAAATTAATAATCATAATAATAAATGATGATGATAATGATGATAATAATAATAATGATATAATAAAAATGTGAAAACTTATATAGCACACAATCTGGCGCTGAATTTAACAATATAGATGTTAAAAGACTGCTTTGAAAGCAATTTGAAACAAAACTTCCAGAATTGAATCAGGGTTGCTCTCTCTATTTGGCCATTTAAACAGTATGTTGATATTCCACAATGTGGTATGCTGGGCTCCAATAGTTTTCACCTTTGGCCTTTGCCTCAAGCTTTACTCCTATGCACCGACGAGGCAGTAATATAGACTCAACAAAGAAAAAGGGAAAAATCTGCGAAAATAATCTATTCAAGAAAATAATAATCAAATATAAAGGCCTCTGACTCAAAAAAAGAAGAGGGTTGTTTGATTTTTTCGTCGCATCCCATTCCAGAATTTTTCTCCAGCAGAGAAAAGGCCCGCCCTCCCTACGCATTATGAGTATTATGTTTAGTAATAAGATACTGATCAACGGAATGCAAATTTGATCTGGAAGGTGCATAGACATGGATGAGCGTAGAAATGTATGTTGCCTGGGAATTGTCATTCAAGAAGACAAAACAATTAAAAATTGTTTTTGATAATTCATACTTCTGATAAAGTATGTTTCAAAATCCATAGTAAAGCAATGATTGAATTGAAGCTTAATGTTTACATTTTTACTGTGAAGCACGTACTAGAATTTATTTGTCGCGTTGGTGTTCTGTTTTTCATGCGACAGATTGGTAAAGTGATATGTCCTTGAACTAGCACATTTTAATTAATATTATAGCCACCGGCTAGCAGACTGCAGGCTACATCCAGATGCACATTTTGCCAGAGACAATAAACAGCTAAACTACAGTCATGTAACTGCAGGAAGGAAGAGTCTTCATCAAATCTCCACTCCTCAATACAAACCCACTATAAGATTATAAGGAGACAGAATTCAACAGTATAGCCAGGGCTAGAAAAAGTGTGGAACTGCGCAGCCGGTGGTTAGAGGCAGCATTAATGTACCGGAGGCATTTTGGGGGGAATAATTAAAAGGGAAAAAAAACTGTTGGGCTCTATAGTATACAGATAACATTTGGTGCTGGAGGAATTTTATTGAGATAATTGTTGTGGTCAGAGGCCTAGCATACAGTAGTAAGCAACATAATTTCATTAAAATAAAAATCAAAAGAATGGGGCCATTTTTTCCTGTAAATTGGACCATTTTACCTGGAGCCATTTCCACTGGTGAATTATCTTTTACTATGGCGTTTTTTTTTTGTTTTTTTTTTTAGGGAAATTCTGCCACATAACTTTCACCATCATAACACACATTCAATACTACTTAAATATTTTGCAACCATGTGATCAAAGGAATTAAGTTTTGGCCAGTTGCATCTTAATTCAAGTTTTCACATCTTAATCCACATTATTTTCCGAAGCTCGCAGCATAAATTCTGGATAACCTGACCCTATGGGAATAAAAATCAATGAATGATATCATAGCTAGATAATTCGATTACTACGCTATTTGGTAATGTTTGGAATTTAATTCCCGTTCATTTGTACAGTATTCCAATTAACTTACGAACTGTACATCGAACGATGCCAGTGATTTCAGTCTTTAGCTTGCCAAAGGAGAATTATTAGATAAGGAAGATACCCACTGGTAAAAAATTGCCTCAGATCTTCAGATGAATTTTGTTTATGTAGGTACATTTGGTCATGAATCATTCTTATTTGTGTATTGTGATTCGTCAGTAATCTGTTAATATTGGTATGATGGACTGATTTATTATTACTGTACTCAAGTTCTCATATTGGATCCCAATGTAATGTATTTCTATCTATTCTTGGAATCTGTCTTATGTGTTGAAAATTATTATTATCATAGACACATTCCTCGTGAATTTGATTAAAGTTCTATCAGTGTGTTTTATTCAACAACATTGTTAGAGATTGTCTTTAATAAAAGCTGACATAGAGATGCTTTCTCACAATACAAAAACATAATACTTGTATTAATGTAGTATACAAATTTGTTTTTCTTTTCCTTTCATCTACATGTACAGGAGGGTGATGGTGATTGGTTGTCGCTTGATCGGGAAGTAGAAATGAAAAATGGTCACATCACAGGAACAAGCAACCCGACCGGTCACAACGTTCTAATTGATGCTCGGTTTGAATTGCCTACAGGTACAGTACTGTATATTTGACATTTTGTTAGTAATGATAACATTTTATAGCATATTGTACCCTTTAAGATTTGAACCCAAGACCATTTGTTTAGATTACAAGGTAAGCTAATTGCATCAAATAATAATAATAATAATAATAAGATTTATTAAGCGCACATCTCCACAAGTTGTGATTATGCAGGTAAATTAGAGTAAATTAATTAAAACATACTGTACTTGAAATTTCGATGAAAGAGGACAGTCCTGAAGTGAATTGTTGCCGTTTTTAGAATATTGACTTGTACTACTGCAGTAGTACTATAGTAATTCTATCAAAAGGTCTCCCGTTTTCCGGTGTGTCGCCTAACTGTCAACACCCTTGTGCCTTGTTATGTTTTCTGGTTTTATTAAATTTCGTATTCACAGCTACCTATTGTAAAAATACCCAACTTCCTGTTTGAAAGAAAATGTCTGATCGATAGTTACCACGTGTTAGAAATGTATTGAAAAATAACATTTTAGTTTTAATAAAAATGATTTATAAGTGAGACAGCACTGCCGATAACGAGCAAAAGCAATCAAGACCACTTTGTCCTGGATGGCGTGCATCTCCGTCTCAAATCTATGTGACAATCGTTATGGTTAATGTTTATATATTTTTATATAAAGAGATCTATAGTAAATATATTTTTTTTAAATTTTTTAATATAATTTAGTAATTAAGAATTTACGTGCCATACATCAATTCAGTAATATTTCATTAAGAATTCATAATATTTGTATTGTATTCAAATGAGTAAACTACTATTGCAACATCATGAAATGATAGAATTCTAATTAATTCTTTGATCTACATATCTTATTAAGGAGAAGTATGGGTGGGTGCGTGCTTGCTAGGGTGCTAAAGAAAATGTAAGGTCCCTGCGCAAGGCAACAGAATTACTTCCCAAAGGACATTCATTGTATAATTAATGTCTCGACTCCGTTTATTCAGCAATAAGCATAGTGAATACTTTAGACGTATTAGGTAGAAATGCTAAATAAAAACAATTCAACGTACATTTTTCCAGGTTATATTAATTCTATTATTGTTTTATTTTGTGGAAGTGCATTTTTTTTATGTTCTACGATTTAAAGTAGCAACATATAATTCTTTTATTATATTATAATTGTAATATTATTTCAAGTATTTGTTATGTTTTCATATTTTCTTATTTGCCATATTTAGGTAAAACATCTGCAGACGAATCTAAAGGTACTCGCTATTATGCAGTTTAATTTTATTATTTTATCAATTTATTTATATCTATATGTGATACTATCTGTTAACTACTATATCAATACTTTATTGGTTTAACATACTATGGTGGTGGAAAAGTTACTCTACAGTCAATTTATTTGCATATATACTAATTATTGTCTTATTATTTTTATATTCCTTTATATTTTGTTAAATCTGTTAAATTTTGTTTAATAACTATTAAAAAAAATTAAAATAGAAATAGTTTTGTATGTTTTAATCCATTTACATTTTAAACAATAAAGTTTTACTGGTGGTATGTTATTTTTTTCATCTTATATATAACTATCATGTTTTATTTGATAAAATAATTTCATATTGATTTTCAAATTATAACTAATTCTTCAATAATAAAATCATATGAATTTGCTATGAAAACAATATAAGGTATGTAAGTTTACATAGGCAGTGGTCATGACAAATGATGGTGTAATTTTTGTGTGTATTTATATATTAGACTGATAAAGAACAATTAAATTGAAGTTGCAAAATGATATGGTTGAATTATTGAGGAATCTTGATGTGGTTTATATGTATGTTTTAATTGCTTTGTATTGGTTTATATAAATCTGTTTTCAAGTAATTTTTTTCCGACTTTTGGAGTACTGTAATTCATATGGTATTTTTTCTTTTCAAGTCAAAACTAGCTTTGACTGCAGTATGTGTTATTTTTTAGCTGTTCAAAATAATACTACTGATAGAGGCAAGTATGATAGGTGACAGTGGTATAGGGGTCTGTAAGGTAGGGGTTAGTACAAGAGGAACTAGTAAGGTACAGTAGGGACCATGTAGAAATAATTATGTTAAATGCGGGCCTTGCTTGCAGGATATGGTGCAACGAGACTGGCGTAGCAGGATACGGCCGGTGAGATGGTACACATGTCAATGGAGTGCAAGCATGAGAAACAGCAGGATGACTATCACAAGGCACCTGTTTGCATAAAATTATTTTTCGGTGGTGGTTAGTGATTTCTGTACTGCAAGGTGTTTTTATTTCATAAAAGCTGTGATGTATTGAAGATAACCAACTTCATTCATTCAATTCAATACAAACTGTGTATTCAATTGGCCACTGACCTGACAACATTCATCAATCAAAATTATAGATCTAATGGTTGACTAATATCCAAACAAATCAAATTATTCTCTAATTTAAATACTTTATTGCTCAGATTGCCAATGTCCAGTTTAATTACCATATCACAAATGTCAAAATCAACTGTAATTTTAGGTCCATCGATGTATTAATATTAGCATAATCATTTAATCCCATGGCGGTATCTGGATAAACCCCTAAAAGATGTAACTAAATATCAAAAAATAAACTTGTTTGAACAAAGAATATCCTAATATATAATCCCACACCTCAAGTCCCCTAATATAAATATAAAAAAATATATATATTAAAAAAAAATAATTTGACTCTACTGAGACTTGTACCAGAGCTGCAATGGTTTTGGTTAGGGAGATGTGTAAATTTCTAACCATATAGCTATACAACCCAACCCTGCTGAGGTCTGTGCATTTTTAGTTTTCAACTTAGTGTAATTCCACAGGTTAAAAGCGCAAATAGTTCACGCATTGCACGGTAATTTTGCGTTTAAACCAGCTGGAGCTAGTTGAAATGCTTTAAAAAATGCACATTTTGATAAAAGACTATTCCCTATGTATTGAAATTCAAAATATGTAGAATGACATCATATTTCATTATGCACATCTTTAATATATATGCTTTGACAAAGTTTGAAGAAGATCCAAGCACGGGAAGTGACCATAAAAATTTCCGGACAGAAAAACCCTGTGCAAAAAGATAGGAATTTGGGATAGAAGAAAAAAAATCGGAAAGTAATTAATTTAAACAATTTGAAAAGTAATGCGGGAAATGTTAATAATTACTTTTCAAATTTTGTTTATATTTATACAAAGAACTGTACTCTACAGGATGTCTTAAATATATTCTGTTTCCTTAGTTATGGCATTGTGTAGAGTTTCATAGAGTGTGGCTGCATATCTACCAAAAAGTATGATTGATGAAGAAGAATGAATGTATTGTCCACATGAGGATTTGAACCAAACACCTTCTGATTATATGTTTTATGTACCACTGACAAGTGGTGACATACCAAGTTTGTCATGTGACAAAGAGATCATTTACATCCTTTATTCCACCCCTTTCATTTCAACCTTTACAGTTCTAGAATGATATATTTTCACTTTTTATTGAACAGGTCACTGAGGCTCTTAATGCCCATTTCCATAATTTCTAATTTGTATTCATTTTAGATATTGTGGAAATTTTTTTTCCTAGTAATTAATTACAGTTAATCAATTTCACTGACAAATTGCTGAAATTAAATTATGATAATGTTGTAATTTATTTTTATACGACAATCTCTCCACAAAAATTGGGTATTTTCTATGGATGCTTTTTATATTGAAATTACTGCTTCCAGTGCCTCCATATCAAATCAAGAAGACAATTTACAATTTATAAAAACAAAAACTATCCACAATTCATTTCAACAATGATTGAAGTAAAAATCAAACAACAATCACAATTTTAGTTTCTTTTGAATTGACATATTAATATTTTTAATTAAAATGGAAAGAAATATATTATCTGTATCTTCTTCATGCAAATAATTATTTTTAAAATTGCATTATTGCTTGGTGGTGATGCATAGTATT
The DNA here is from genome assembly GCF_011630105.1 of Anneissia japonica. Lineage (NCBI taxonomy): Eukaryota > Metazoa > Echinodermata > Crinoidea > Comatulida > Comatulidae > Anneissia > Anneissia japonica. The sequence continues at coordinate 1,495,884 of NW_022685220.1, forward strand.
GTAAGTATAGGTGTAAGTTCTGTTGAAGTGACATAATTTGTCTCATGACCAAAACAAATCTTTTCTTTCTTTTTTTGTGGCGAGTTGAATGGCTGAGCAGTTAAGGCCTATGCCCCACAACATGCAGTCATAATATCGGTGCTTGTTCGAACAGAACACTTGTCTATGGTTCTTGTGGTGAAACAAGACTTCTCTGATAAGGACTATAAATGGCTTGTGTGCATTTTAAAGAACCCAGTACATCATTTAAGAACAGAACACTTGTCTATGGTTCTTGTGGTGAAACAAGACTTCTCTGATAAGGACTATAAATGGCTCGTGTGCATTTTAAAGAACCCAGTACATCATTTAAGACAAATAGGCAGTTTAAGCCTCTTTAAAAATGTATGCATTGAGGGATTATGTAAAGCATTATGTGTACCATATATGCTTTGATTTAAAGGGAACATATACTGCTTATTCAAAACAGTTTAGTGTTAACAAACCTTTGCTTAATGAGATCATAAGATAAATACAAATAAGTAAAAACATCATACAAGGTAGATTCTTGCTTTCTATCATACACACTATGTGTACAGAATTGTGGGATAGTATCAAACGTAATTCAATATGTGTTCCTTAATTATTTTTTTTCAAAACTGGGGTGAAAATCTAAAGGGCACATTGTTCTTACTCTTAAGAATATCATAATTTTTTTCTCAAGGTTTTAGATAATATATTTAGTGCTTCTTCTGAGGTGTTTTGTGTACTCTACAAACAAACTTCAATATGCTGGTAATAATGGACGTTTGCTTAAAATTACCATTTTACCCTCTATTTTTCTTTGGTTTGTTTTTATGTATGTTGGTCTTTTAAGATATCTTTGGTTGTTACCATATTATGTTTTTTTTCCTTCTCAAATACCTCGGGAAATGGATATGTGCGTTTTAATATGTATCTCATTTAATTTTATGTATTTTTTCATTCAATTATTGATTTGTTTATTAAATTTCAGTACTAATTGAATCATTGTACTTGTCTTTCAAGATTTACAAGTACAGGAAGCAGAAGAACACCAGAATAAATATAAAGTAATTAACGACATAATGGACCAAAGTATCTCTGCTATCAAGGAACAGCCCTATAAGTCGGCTAATAGGGAATTTTCAGAGGGTATGTGATTTTTATATGTATTTTATTTGTTATTGGTTATTTATATAGTACCTTTCAGGTTACAAAGCATTTTTTTCCCTGGTCATTGGGTCCCCACGCTTAAGTGTTGCCATTGGTGCTAACAGCTACAGCCTTAACAGTTGTTCCTCGCCCATGGTTTGGTTGGTAGAATCAAGTCTTCTCGGATTAGGACTTAAAATTGAGGTCCAGTGTATACATCTGGCTCATGTGCACTTTAAAGAACCCATTGCATCTTTCAGAAGGGTAGGGGGTTACCCTGATGTTATGGTTCATTTCAGCCCCTGTCGTGGAATAATGTGAACATGTAGCTACCATGATGCGCCCCTTTATGGCTGCTAGGTAGTCACTGACCACGCCCATACACAATTCAGCACAATGACGCTGCAGGTTATGGGTTATTCTCCTAACTTTACCTTTACCTTAGCAGCAGGCAACCCACACAGGTACCTATTTGCACTCCTGGGTGGAGAGAAGCAATGCAGATATCAAAGTGCTTTGCTCAAGGACACAAGTGAAATACACAGCAAGGGATTGAAAACTCCACCTTGAGGTTAAAAAAACCAAACCGTTCCCACTGCTCCAAACCGCTTCTACTATGTACTGTACCTTAAATATCGAGGCTATCATCGATCAATTTCATACATGGGGAAAGTAGGTGGCACTGTTGTGGTGGTCTTCACCATTTGGCCTATGTCCTTGCGAAAGACAATTTGTCCACATTTTGTCTCTTCCATTTTTGTCACTCTTTCGTTCAAAGGTAACGGCTAGGATTTATGAATGCTTTATTGGACGATTGATTGATTGATTGATTGATTTTAATATTAGTACGGTCGGCTGAAGTTAGTGATATCAACTCTGTGTCAACAGAACTGTGTCGGCTCTACTTGTGTTTGCGCTAAATGGCTAAAATGCAAGTTACATTTGCGCACCATATTTTGGAAGAGACATTTAAACCCTTGGTCCCGTGTACAATTTGTGCACATTGAAAAGTGCATTACAATTTCCGGAAAAGAGCAGGGGTTGTTTCCCAGTGTACTACTGTATGTAATTTACCAAAAATGGACCCTGAGAGTGTAATCTTTGGTGTGTTTCACACCAAAACAAATTAAAAATCCAAATTCACTGGTAAATGGAAGAGGTTGCATGTTGCATTGCTGTTGTTTTTATTAAATATGTAACAGCTTCAAAATTAGAAATATTATATACATGATTTATTTTTGTAGCAGAAGACAGCGATTATACAAGTGACGTGAATTCAAGTCCATCCCACCATCACCACCATCGACATTTAGGTCGTTACTCTGATGACTATGGTGCTGCACCAGGAGGCTATTATTATGAAAGAGATCTGGTATGTTATAGGATGTAATGCACTTTCTGTCATACAACTGACTGTTGCTCACAAATAGTGGAGCTGGATAAGATCCAACCACAGACACTTTTTATATAACTGAATAAAAGAACTTTTTGTGGAAGGGCTGTGCTTGATATACATCTTGTTCCTAATTTGAGATAATATATATTATTATCTCAAATTAGGAACAAGATGTATAATTTGAGATAATAATATATATGGAACAACATACTGTATCCTAGCCTGGCTTTAACAGAGGTGCAATAACAATAATATAATTAAGGAAGTTCAGTGACAATACAAAACTATATAAACTCAAGATACATCTAATATTTGCCTTATTTCAAATCTTAAAAAAAAAAAACAAGAAATGGAATTTTACATTAAGCTTATTTACCCTTATTTTAAAAATGGATATAGTAATAATATAATAATAATAATGATAATAACTTTATTTTAAAAAGCAGAAAACCTGTATCACCATATTTGTGTTTTTCACAAGGCCGTTTTTGCAAGAAGATAAAGATGAAAGGAAAAAACTTAAATTCATACATATATACATATTGAAATACATACTGAGCAAAGAAAAGTAAAATAATAACATTAACATTATAAAGACTAAAGACTAAAAAGTGATGTCATGACAATGTAGAACAGTTTAAAGTTTTCTGTTCATTATTTAAAATATTTAATCCTCTCTATTGACAATTCAAAACTAAATGAACTCAAAATGCATCTCTTTTAGCCTGTTAACGACAACAAATATATTTTGAAAAGAGGAAGTGTATTAATATATTGGATGATTTTTACATATACACTTTATTATATTTGAGCGTTTGAAATATAATAACATTTGAGCTAAAATGAAATATAAAAAACATTTTTTCAATTGAATAATGAACAATTACTACTGTATCACCAATATTTTAATATATGCATTAATGAACATTAATAAAAAAAAAATTAAAATTATCCATAAAATTCAACTACCAAATCACAGAAATTTTAATATTAGGTTTTAACTTCCTATATACTTTCACACCCAAGTTATTCTATGATACTGTAACTAAGTTTAATTTGAGACTTGAGCAGAATTGTTTTAAAATTGTGAAAATTAAGCAAAGCATGCAGACACAAGACACGGGGATCTGAAGACAAGTTCAGCTAGCAAGCAATCTACACCTTCCAATATTTCATTTTATATTTTGTCAAATACAAATTGTTTATTGCTAGGTTATTAATTTTTCATTGCTGTATTATTTGGTATATTTCAGGCCTATGACCCCAGATATCATGACTCCGGCAGCAGAAGAAATTCAACGGAGCCACTATCCTATCTCAGCAAAGATAACTCGTCTGATCGTGGTAGGAACGATTACTACGAGAACGATTATCCGCACTCATATGACATACCTCCGTATTCAGTCAGTTATAACTCAAGTCCATATGTTGACGATGATCCTCGACAGAGCGACATGCATGGAATGGGCAGAGACTATTCTGGGTATCCGGACGATGGCGGGGACATGTATGCCAGCCAGGAGAAATGCGATAGTTATGAAAAATATCACGATCAACCGTATGACGATTTTGATGATCCTTACCCGGAGGACAGGTACCCGAAAGGTGGGTACCCGATGAGCGATTACCCTTCCCAACATCATCTACAGCATTATGATGATTACGAAGATGAACGATACCCATACTACTCGCGTGACGACATGCACTCTCAGGACATTTATGCTCGTGAAGATGAATACCAACTTAGTAGACAGCACGATGATCCACAAGTCTATGACGATCAGAACGATTACAATATAAGATATGATTGGAAGAACGAGCCAAACCCACACATGCATCAGGATAACGATGCTCTTTCCCATGTTGATTATTATAATTATGAGCGGTCAAGCCAAGATATCGCTCCTACTTACCAAAATGAAAGCTATGGTCAGGACCCTTATGCTATGGATTTGTACCCAAAGCGAATACAAGACCTGGGACTGGAGAAACAACTGCAACCGTTTTCTGACAGTCTCGGAAGTATCGAAGAACCGACGAGAAGTGATGTTGAATCTGATGGAAGCTTTAGTAAAAGTAGATTTGACAAAGGAATTATACCTGTGAATGACAGTAAACAGTCCCTTGGCACTGATAGGTATGCACTTGTTTATTCTTGATATCCTACCCCCAAAATGTCTAGAAACAGACCTTAAAAATTCAAATAAAATTCTTTAAAATTGTAATTTAAAAGAACAGTTACCAACTCGCGGTCACAGATGAAAAATGGAACAAAAAATATTTTAATGTTTTACAGAGATTTTATTACAAAAATTTTTTTACCAGAAAATTAAGGGTATAATAAATTATTCATTATTTGGTTGTCTGGTTACAAGTTGGATATAATGTTATTTTATAGTTAAAGGATAGTTGTCTGGTTGGTTTTTCATTTTTTTTTTTCTTCTGATTTGTTAACTGGCATTAAGTAGGAGTAGTTATATCGCTACTACCTGGTTAAAACACAGTGCATAGAAACAAATTCATAAGTATTGCCATTACCTGGTTATCTAGTTGCTATCTGGTAATGTACAATCTCTTGAAAAAAGTATTCAGTTAATTGTACTAAGTTCTGTAATGTTTGCTTTCATTCTTAGCCCTCGAAGTAGCCGGATGTCATCCCCAAGGGCTAGTCGCTCTGAGCTCCATCACAGCCAGGAAGATTGCCTGAGTCAAGATGCATTGGAACCTGAAGAAGATGACTTTGTTGCTAAGAGTGAAGCAATCAAGAACCAATGGAGTAAAGGAATGCATACTATTCGCAAGAGTATGCAAACTGAGGTAGGTAACAATTTATCTTGAATCATGTAAAGTGAAGAAAAGAAAGATTGTAGAGCTGTGAGAATTGAACCACTGACAGTCAAAGTACTATTGCAACACTAGGCCAGCAGAGTTAGACTGCCCTGGTGGCAATTGTTCCTCCTGAACAAACATTTTCTTTCCTCAAGGTTTGCAGACAGTACAGACATACTCATTACTAAAGCCCATGTCTACCACACTGTGGTAGAAGAAATATCCAAGAAGCTGAAAGGAAATGTCCAGTATGTTTATTAACTTAGCACTTATATATATTTGTTATAGTTTTATTTATATGTTTTATATATGTGTTTTGTAATAGTATTGTATATTATTGATCATGATTATTTTTAGCATGCTTCAAAGCTTAACTAAGATAGTGTAGTTGGATTTGAGCACGATATCAAAGTCTCTATGCACAAAAATGAGCTTGTCTAATAATATCTTATTTGTAGTACCATTATGATTGACATAGATTATATTTTTTTAACCTCATAATATAAAATAATCAGAATAAAGTATTGTTGGTTTCTGTATCAAATACAGAGCAGATTTGAGCTCATATATAAATAGCGCCCTCTATAGAGATGAAGACTGATGGCGATGAAAATGTTGGATGCCATTGCAGTATTCCACAGATACCCAATTGCCATTTACATACTGTAACAAAGATTTTTTTGAGTTGGGGAGGGGGGTAAGGTTATACCCGAGTACAAAATGCTAGTATTAATGTGGCCGCACACAAAATTGTTAGCTAGATCACCAGATTAATATTACACGGACTAGGCCTTCTTTCAGAGAGACCTTGGTTGTATTAAAAGGACTAGCTTTTTCTTTGTTTTTTTTTTACTATTTTATAACCAACCGAAATGCAACATAAGTATACGTTTATCTTAATACGGATATTAATTGTACGATGTATAAAATATATATGATGTATAAAATTTAAAATTAAACATAGGCATAAATCCAGACTTCTGAACTATTGGATAAAAATGTAATTTATGGGTATAATGAATACAGTACCTTGTGTGCAGTTTCTTGAAACAGTATTCTACAAATACTGTATAAAAATAGGCCAGTTGTATTTCTTAGTTGACTTGCACTGTAGAAAGTCGTAGTGGTTTTTACACGACTAAGTTGTCATTTGATAGTTTTTTTTTTCTATGGAAATCTGATACCAAAATATTAATAACTATGTAAATTGTCAATCACAACAATAGCGACTTGTGAAAATTCCTCAGACATGCTATGTTCAGTAGTTTCTTGACATGACTCAAAGTGACTCATTCTTATTATTATAATTATTGTCATTTGATAGTGTTTCAATGCAAATCTGATACCAAAATATTGGTAACTTGGTAAATTGTCAATTATTGCAACTTGTCATATCATTGGTTTTGTGATATGTCTCAAAATGACTCATTCTTATTAGAATTATTGATATTATATGTCTGAAGTCTATTATCATCATCACTGTTTGTTATCATCATTGGAAAACTGATTATATAAAGTTCATTAATGTATCAGTCCTCACATTTGGCAGCTTAAAATCTCTCCTTGTTGGTGGTTGTGGGAAGGGGGTCATCTGAAAGGTGGCAGTTTAATCTGTAATGTTGGTTCTTTGTATGTAAATAATTTTTTTTAAAAATAAATGACAACGGTCAAAGAGGATTGTTACAATTAGATAATTTTATATGCAAATATTTTTCCAAAGGCTCATTGTTGAATTGATTCAAGCTGTTTGAATTGTGCTTGCATTTCCAGTCTTCCAGGAACTATTAGTTTTTTCTAAAACATGTTCAACAAATCGATAGAAATGAAGAAGATCATGTTGAGGTTAGGCAAAATTTAAAGATTCACTCTGATGAATTAATTCAAGCTGTTTGAATTGTGCTTGCATTTCCAGTCTTCCAGGAACTATTAGTTTTTTCTAAAACATGTTCAACAAATCGATAGAAATGAAGAAGATCATGTTGAGGTTAGGAAAAATTTAAAGATTCACTCTGATGAATTAGTTAACACTGTTTCTTTTTCATTTTGTTGTTGATTCTCCTTTGTGACCATTACCCATCAACAGGAGACTGCCAACTTTGAGCACCTCAAACCTTTGCAATATCATCTCTGTAAACAATGGTAAAGTGTTTCTAAATTCTGTTCAAACAGAACCTGGTTTGGTTAGTGATGGAGGCATCCTCCAGAGATATTTTTATTTAAAATAGTACACCTTTTCCATCACTAATCAAAGATGCCATTGCTTCTCCAAGTGTTGCTTTTCTAGTGATTCGGCCAGAAAAGCAGTGGGTCAATGGTGCCACGTATTATGGCCCATGTGCATTTTGTTAAAGAACAGAGTACGATGTAGGGGATTGTCTATTTGAGTACTGCGCAATTTACTACCAGATGGACCTCTTTGGAAATCAGTCAACACACTTTCATGGATGATAATCCTTGGTGTGTTTCATACTAAAGAAATCTAAATTTATTTGTATATACAGTATTGCGTTTTGTTGTCTGTTGTGAATTCTGTATCTCTATGTAAATTGTGTAGATCTTTGTATGCCCGTTACAGTTGGTCTTAAGTATATAATAAAATCCATTTTATTAGTAATAGCGGTGACCAGTGGACAGCCCTCTTCCCTTTGATCACGTGGTAAACATTTCTGTTTCTTATCCAGTGTGTGTTTGCATGTTACTTTTATTTTTTATTTTTTATTTCAACAATATTTTCCGAGGGTGGTCCATCCAGCCGAAGCTGAACATTAGGGAGCCTCAATACATAACACAAGTAACAAAGGAAATATAAATAGAAAAACAAAGAAATTAAAATGAAAAAATAATAATAAAAACCAAGTAACAAAAGGAAAAGAAATTATTACATATATACGTATTATATAAATAAAATTTAAAATAAAATCACATTGACTATAAAATAATTAAAAGCAGAATAATAAGGCAAAAAAAAAAGAAAAGCAAAAAATAACAAAGTTAAAAATAAAATTAAAAAAATAACACATAGTAACAAAGGAAATATAAATAAACAAAGAAATTAAAATGAAAAAAGGGGAAAAAAACCCTAAACCAAGAAAAGAGAGAGATTAATGTTGACTTACTTATTGTTAGATTGATTGATTGAATTTTTTTCAGTATAAAACTTAAATAACACTCAAAAAAGCTTATTTCAAGTGGGGTACTTGACGATGAAATCCAAGATACAAATACCATAAGCAATCAAACATTTTTGAGGGCCAATGTTCCTATGCAGCCATTTTGGAAAAAAATTACGCTATTTGTAATGATACTAAAAGAAAGAAACAAAAACATGGATCCAGGACTTTTCTGTAAAGAGAGCTCAGTATATATTTTTAAAATTCCTAATTCAGGTAGAAATGTTAGGGACTTTTTAATGAACTCTACCTAAGCGATAGTCGTTCCATTTTTGGTACATTTCCTAGAGGCCAATTATCATTTGGTGAGGTCAACAATTGGATCAGGTTTTTATCAAAATAGACAATCAATAATCAACTGTACCATATAACGCTAGATTATTCCGAATTTTGGATGGTGGTAGGGGGGTTGGTAATACATTCTTCATTTATTGCTTTAATATTTATCCAAAATTTTTTTCAAGCAGGGCACAATTACATGACCAATACTAAACGTATGCAAAAACTGCCTTGGAGAACCCTTGGTAGTGTTTTAATTTTGGTTATCCGTGGAGGACACTTTATATTGTAGCTATTGTTTATATTATGAAATTTTGTAATAAACAGGCTTTTATTTTTACATGGATGATAATTCCATTGCATCATTATGAGATACTGATCAACTACCCTTTACATGACTTATTCTAAAAACTAATTACATGTGATTACTAGTTTTTATTCTCCACAATCTGAAGTACTTAGGAGCAGTTTCATTTGTCATTAGGCAAAAGATTTACAACTTTGTCTCAATTCTGACCCAAAATCTTGGAAGTCCAGAACAAGACTTTTTTGCAAAACATTATTTTTAAAGGTATTTAGCCAAAGAATACAAGTACATTATATTATATAATTTATTAGACACACTATTCTGATTTTTTGGCATACGTGGCAGAACATGTATAAAAGGCATGGCATTGAACGTGTTAATTATCCATTGTCCCTTTCATTATCTATTAGAAACCCTTTCGCTACGTTTGTACCTCATCCATTATATCAACCCTTGCCCTTACCATATTAATGAAGGCAATCTCCCAGCCCTTCATTATCCATGACAACTCTTCCTCTATTATAATGTAAAACACAATCCCTAGTTAATTGTACACAACCATGCTTTCCCATTAATCATTATTAAGAGTGCAAGTGAATCTTTCACTTATATGTTTTCATTAAGTGCAATTCTCATTAAATTTAATCAGTCTAGAGTTCTCTCCGGGTATATTGAAGCTTCATGATGCCATGACGCTTGGTAATTTACCTCTTCTTGTAACGCTTGATAGTTGGCTATGGTGCTAGAACAGGGCCATAGGCACGAGAATTGAAGTGGTCAGGTTGCGAGTGAAGCACGAACACTGATGATTGGGGCTAGGGGCCGCCAAGGGCCCCAGGTCGGGGTTCAGGGTTCCGGGGCCATTAAACCATTAAACTGTAATATTATTGTAAACCATTAAACTGTAATATTATTGTAAACCATTAAACTGTAATATTATCGTAAACCATTAAACTGTAATATTATTGTAAACCATTAAAAAAAAAAAAAACCCAACACTACCTATAAGGAGAAAAGTTTCAGTCACCATGGTGCTAAGTTATGGAACAATCTTACAGATGATGTAAGAACTGCACCAAATGTCAGAACCTTCAAAAAGCTTTTGTAAACT
>NW_022685220.1:1506178-1588742 GCF_011630105.1 Anneissia japonica
CAGTACCTGTATTCTTTTCCTTTTATCGTTTTTTATATTGTTATAATGGCATCACGGCCTTGTTGAAAAACACCGGTTGGGTGATACAAGCTTCCGTGTGTAAATAAAGATTTTATTATTATTATTATTATTATATTATCAACATTAAGCCATTAAACTGTAATATTATTAAATAAGACCAATCAACACATAAAACATGTACATATAAAAATTATTATGTTTAATCTTTCCTCGTCGGTGCTTGCATAAAACGTGATTTGGATCTAACGTGTATAATGATATTGATAAACAATCGAAATTCTTTGTACAATGTTATGCTAAACATTTACAGAGTGGACTTCTTATGTTGTGGTCATATTAGACTGTAATATTATTATTAAAGAAGTACCTTCAACAAACAACATAAAACATATATCAAAGTTATTAGGTTAAAGTTCTCATGTCGGTGCATGCATGAAACGTAATTTCCTAAAATTTGGATGTCTGAGATTGACAGACAAAATTTTTATATATTATATATACTAATTTAACGAGTGGACTTCCTTGCTTTAAGGCAATATATATGTATTGAGATACGCAAAGTTTAGAAGGTTAGAAGTTTAAAGGAGAGCACTTCCTTATCTGGTGGTCATATTACTGTAGACTGTAATATCATTAAAAAAAAAAACATGTAACAAAAAACAAAACAGATCAAAATTATTAAATTATACTTTCTACTTCGGTGAATGAATATAACATAATTTTGGGATATATGAGATTTACATAACATTTGAGAATGTACTGAATATAAAATCTTAAATATTTTACATTTTAATCAGCAATCTATCAGAAATACAGGGATTGCTTATACTCTAAAGCCTTCTGAACCCCTTTAATACTGGGATCCAACAGGCCGTGAATATTCCATTTTGATTTAGCGTAGATCTTTGTTTTTTTACATTTTTTTTTAATTTGAATTCTTTTTATTTTGTATGATTTATATGTTATATTTTCAACAGACAGATAAATGAATGCTTCATATTACTTTCTATACAAAACAGATATCGTAAATCATCTATTGTCCTACTATGTGCATTGAACATTTGACGACGATAATGTCTCCAAAATCCCAACCGTAACTTAGGCTACGGGCCTTGCTTGACACTTCACATCAAAGGGCCTGTTAATTAATCTTGCACAGCTTCCTCATCATCATCATCTTCTTCATCATCATAATTATTAATTGTCCATAGCGAAGTAGGGAAAAACTATAAATTCAGAGTGTATTCAATAATAGACGTCTCGTAATGCACGAAGTGTATTTCAAAGCATCTAGAAAACAAAAACTTTTTGAAGAAGCCAAAGACTTTCCCACCCCATATCTAAAATTTATCTTCCAGCGACAAAACAAGCTAGCTCTTTTCTCATGACCCCTCCCCACCATGGGAACCCATCTGTGCGATAGCCATGGTAAATTCTGGATCTACAATTTGTAGCGTTGGCTTATTAGCCGATATCAGCAGGCGGCTGCGTTTAACACTCGTTTGGGCGAGAACTGGAAATGGCCGTTTCCAGATTTATCCCGTGTTAGACTCCACAAAAAACTCACCCGAACACACCCTTACATGCGATTGCTTTTAAGGTGAGAGAAGAAGTACAGTAAATGTCTAGACAAATAGGCTTGAGCATCAAGGGTTAGGCCAAAATACACGTCTGTAATCGATCTAAATCTACGTTTTGTCTTCAGTGTCCAATAGTATATGGCTTTTTAAATCCTAATTTATTATTTAAACAACTATCGAATTACACCTTAGTTTATGTTGTGAAAAATCCATTCAACAGATCACCATCAGAAATATGGTGCCTAAACAGATGATTTAAACATAATTCGGACATGCACAGGCAGTTTTCAAACAGTTTCATTGGTGATTGGTCAATAGAGTTGTAGATATTTTTGAACATGGTACACTTCAGAGCTTTTCACACATTAAGATTTCGCTTGTGTCAGAGATGCTGGAACAAAACAATATTTTCTCTTACTAAGGATAGTGTTTTTTTTTTTACATTTCTTTGGGGATTTTGCTGTGTAAGCCATGGGTATTAGATGACTACGCTACATAATACTGCATGCACTTAAAATCTTTTTAGTGATAGTGTTATTGAAGCGAAAAGTTTTAAAAATTGTGTCTTTGAAAGCTACAACAGGTTTTGCGAAATTGTGCATTCTACTGCATTTATTACGTTAGCAGTAAACCAATGTTTATTATTTATTTATTGCTTCCAACAGTGTAAAACACCAGTAAAAGGATGGGAATAAAATTTCAAATACAACATATCAATTAATAATTTTAGAATTTTCTAAAAATGATTTTAAGATCTTTATCAGTGGAATGCTTACACTCTTTACTTGATATCAACCATCATGTAGTGCTGCAAGACATGAGCAAAGTGTGCCCTCTATAAATTTTGACTTCTTATCAAAGATCTTATAAACACAAGATAGCGTTCTCCGCAATTTACACGTGCAAATTCTGTAATAAGGCATGAATGGCGCCCTCTTGCTAAATTGGAAACTTTGGACCCTTGACCGCTCTGACCATACCGTACACCGCGCGACTTTACCTTTAGGGTATCAATCCTGTGAACAGCAGAACAGGAACCATCTCTGATCCATGGCAACAGATAGGACGCCCTCTTCCAAAACTGATTACTTTTTCTCTTTGGTAATAGCGCATGAATGGCGCCCTCTTGCTAAATTGGAATCTTTTGAACTTTGACCGACGCTTCTATTTGTTACGCGTAAATCGCGGAGAACGCTATCTTGTGTTTATAAGATCTTTGCTTCTTATTTGTAAGCCCAATTACCAACATTTCCTGCTTTTTATTGCTTAGTATTATATAGGATTACGTTCAATACATTTTATATCATGTTTGGTTACTATAAATTTTTAAACTATTAAATACATACTAGCAATTTTGATATGCCCCATATAGGTACTGCCTTCAAACACTAAATATTTTGTTCTTCAAAAATTTGGTTGGTGGGGAGCGTGATACACATTTTATGGAAATTTTATGTTAATTTTTATATGCATTTTCTGTGATGCTCAGAGAAGAATCTGCTATTTTTCTCAGTTACTGTAGATTTATATTCTTCTATCATATTCTTGACCATACCGTTCGTCATACAGTAGAAAAGAGTTTATGAGATATGCATAGAATATAAATATTTTGGTGATAAATTTGATGTGTTTAGCAATAATTCTGCCAACAGTTTTTATGACATTGCACAATGTGGATATATTCTGTAATGATGATTGCTGATTATAATATTTTCATGACATCCATGTTGAAATTGAAGCATAATACGGGGAGAGAGATTATGTTGCTTTAGATGCATCATTTGTAAACTAAGTATTCAAGTATAATTGTTGTAAATATGATGTCACTCAAACCTATGTAGGAAATTAATATAAGAAGTCTAAAAATAATGAAGATAATGAACGTTTTATGCATTTGCATTAGCTTTTCATAAATGTCTGACTTGCAATGCAATTGTAGTTACATAAGATATTCATGTATATTTTCATAAAATCATGTTGGGATATCTAATCAAGATAATATTGTCTAGTTTACTTGTTTGTAATGTATACTAGTTTTTGTAAGAACAGATAAAATGTAGCAATTGTTGGTAGATATACAGTACCTTTAGTAAACTAGTCTGTGTTTGAAATACTATTCAATGTAGTAGTAGTCTAAAAAAATAATCAAGTTTATAATGTGTTTGTGCACGTGTGTCCTGTTTTTTTTTGTAAAACCTGATAAAGTGATACAACATAGCAGTTGCATTTGTGTTGTTAGTACACTTAGTATTTGTGTATATTGTCATAAAGTGATATAACTCTCATGACTCTTTTTAAAATTAATGTTGAAATATACAGTGCAGTTGTCTAAAAATAATCCGTAAGGTCTAGTTTCATGCATAGCTTTTCGTAAAACCTGATACAAAGTTTGCAGTCGTGTCGTTTTTGTAGGTATCCAAGTATATCATCATAAGATGATGTCACTCAAGCTAAGCTTTGTTTGCATTTATATTGGCAGATACATTACGGTAGTCTATAAATAATCCAAATTATAAGGTCTGATTTCATGTGTTGATGGCCTAGCTTTGTGTATACATCATCACAGGTTGGCAGTGCATTATGGATGACAATCTGATCAGCTGATGAGTGCTTATGTTGCAGTTATTGCAACTGATTGGTGTTTCATTTGGAATTGATTACCATACATATGTGCTGTCTCTTATACACATCTAGATGTGTATAAGAGACAGGTGTAAAACACCAGTAAAAGGGACTTATTCTTTCATCAAGCATAAAATATGACAGTACCATACAGACATAGAATAGATGACAAAAAATCACTATAGTAAGGACATTTAAGAAACCAATACAATTCCAACCATATGTTACATGTTAAAGTTAACTGTAACCAGTAATATTTTGAATAAATTGTTTCAAATGCAACAATAAATGCTGTCTAGACATAAGTTATATAAAAAAACAAACTAGTTGACAGAGCAGTTAAATTGCAAACGACATGGTAATGGAAGCAATCGATCTTTTCGAGTACCGCATCGAGAAATGTAGGCCTACTTTTCGCTAACGCTTTGATGCTATTAAGAAGTAAAGGGTGGACCTCATGATGGTTCTCATCTCCATCCAGAAGTGATTGATGATTTCAGGAAACAAAACTGAAATATTTGACAGTGTATTCCTGGTGTATGTTTTCTTGTGGTGAATACATACATTTTTTTTTTATTATAAGAACACTAAGGCTGAAATTGTTTAAAAAATAAGAAGAAACTAAAGCTGAGGTAAAATATCCTGTTTTAAATCCTAAAAAAAAAAACCCCAACAAATCAGGTTAGTCACATGCAGTAAAGTATTAATTACCTAAAAAAAAAAAAAAACCCCAACAAATCAGGTTAGTCATGTATGTTTAAAAAGGTTATATGAACATTATATCTTCTCCATTAATGTCATCAAATGCGATTTAATCTAAAGTTTTATCAGGGAATGACACAAAATACTTGGCTAAACTTGTGCTGAAATTTTCCCCTCAAACAGTCCCGGTGTCTTCCTGCCAACAAGAGGGTCATTGATTGCAAGTTACAATGTGAAATAAGAACAAAATAAGAATATTTTGAGCCTTAAATTGGCAAAGAAATATAACACTGATCATGGGCAAAATTGTACTGGTTCTTATAACAAAAGAAAAATGTATTGTAATTCAGCAATTTTGTCTTAACTTTAATTTGAAAGTAATGGGACACACCACAAACATACAATTATATCTTCATTTTTATAAATTTAAAAATTTCATTGTGCAAAATGTAGATAAAGTACATTATGTTAATAAAACACAATTAATATTGCAAATGTAATGTACACACACACACAAATTAAGGTAAAACAGATCAGTTTGTTAAAAAGATAGTAAAAAATTATGCTTTGATGTTGAGATATATTTTGAATTAAGGAGCCCATAATTCAAAAATATCTAATTCAAATTCATACATACTAAAATTTATTATTTATTACATTTAGGATAAAATATTGCTGATATGTTTGCGTTGAAATATCTAGTACCATACAGTAGACAATGGAGTAGAATATCATTTAGTAATGATGGATACGATGAAATATTAGTAGAATCGTCTAGTACTGGTTGATATGATGAAATATTAGTGTTCGTAGTAATAGATATAATTTGGGGAATATGATGAATTATTCATGACCATAGTAGATATCCGTGATCGTAGTTGCAAAGATCATTTAATCGTGAATATGATAAAACATCCTTGATCGTATGGGTGAAAGTAAATTATCAATAGCAGTGTTAGAATTTCCTAAGGGCCATGGATTCAAATCTAATTTATGTACGAATAGATGAAAATATTCATTGGCTCGAATTGTTTGTTTGGTTTTGTTTTCTATTAATATTGTATTGATAATAATAATAATAATAATATTAATAATAAATAATCATCTCCTCCCTCAGGGTTTATTGCAAACTGAAATTAGATTGCTGTGGGTTGTTTATGTGGACACACAATGTTTTCTAGATAATTACGTAATTTTTCAGTTTTCCTTCATATGTACTGTAGTTGTTCTTAGTATATAGATGTATATATTTTGAGTCCCATAAATTTAATTTGGTAATTTGGTTGTCAGAGCTACTGAAAGTAATCCATTATGAAAATAGAGAGGCCGAGTAAATGTAAAGAAATTGTGTTTTGCTCAATGAAATTATGCTGCGTACTTGGTGATATATATATTGCATGTAGCCATGTTGAACTAATGCTTTTATAATAACTACCTTGTGACGTCACCTATCTAAACAATTACAAAGGCTTTTGATAGGGTAGAAGCTATATGTAAAGACATCAATGGCTCATGGCTGGATGATGAGAAATGAAGGAACTACTAAGAGTAAGATGAGCACACCACCGCCGGTTATACTGTTAAAGAGGGTTTTATTGTACAGGGATGATCAGTAATCATAGAAATTATTTGGATGACAGCGATGTTTCCAATTGACAACGAAAGGAATCGTGACGGCAATACTGATGATAAGAATTTGAATGGCTGATGGTAGGATCACTTCATCACAAGGACTTATTGCTTGGAGCATTATATTGATTCCCTTCTTGATAAATGACAGCCTTTAAAGTTACTTCAAATTCTATATATTAATCATATTTTTTCAGCCAGAGCACAAAGGTTGGTGATGTTGCTTCTGTTTTGAGTGCTGTCTCTGTAGCATACGGAATGTTTATCTGTTACAGTTTGCTATAAGTCTGGCATCATCATCATATAATTGTTATGTTCATCTGCTTCGAAAGTGCTGTATTAGATTACAGTTGGAGCGATAAAACACTTCCAGTGGCATTAGTACTCTCTGCACATGCTCACTATTATAGACATACTTTGAATCACCTTTAAAATTACTCAACGATAAAAAAAAAAAGGATCTTGCAAAGTATTACAAGTGCTAATGTAAAGATGTGATGAAGCAATATCAGCAGTGGTTAGAAACTTGCCAAAGGATCTACTCTGTATTCCAGATTTATTACACATCTGCAATCTGTCTTGTTGGATAAACTTCAGTTTTGGAATTTCCTCCAATATTGATTTTCTGCGGTAAAGACATTTGTCATGCGATAATCACTATTCAGTTTTTTTCTTGAAGATTTCATGAATAATTGTTGTTGTTTACTAACCATTCAAAAGAAGAATCAATGTGTTTTAGCTGAAGATGGTTATTTACTAACAACCACAAGGGAAAATAGTTTGTATAATTGCGAATTGTAAAATTAGACTGTAAACAGACTCCTTGGAAGTGCACAAGCGCACTGGGAAATATATTATCTATTTTAAGAAAGAATATCCAAGATATAAAAGTAGAGGCAAATAAAAAGAAATAAAAATTAACTAATATTACAGAATATGAGTCAATATGGAAATTGCCTTGGTATATGTCTAGTCCCTTGATAGGAAGCTATCAGTCAGTAGTGTATATTCTAGAAAACTGGTGGATAAATTGTGAGGATCGACGCTATTGCAGTCACAGTATCCGCTATGCTGTGCTAAGCATGTATAAATATTGATATGATGACTAGTGATAGTGTTGTCTAAATGAGATGGAAGTGTGCTGAAAGGGACTGCCTCACTAAACACTGGAGCTAGTTGGTTGCTCGCTCAACTGGAACAGAAATACTCATCTGGATTGTACATACTAAAAGGATTATAGCACTATATTGCTTCAATGTACAATATTATTATTACTCCCTAGGATGTTATACTTACCGTTAAGCTGAGCGCCATCGTTTTAACAGGCAGTTATTAGAACCATCATCAAGTCAGAGATTCAGGTAACAGAAATGTTTATATAATTGAGTCACCTCTTTTCACACATAGTGTTGAAAGTTAAGTATGGAAAGGATGCGAGATACAAAGCAACAAACAAACAAATCAAGGGAAAGTATTACTATTTTTGGTGAAAAAAAGAAGATATAACAATATTTACTGGAATTGGTAATTTAATACGAGTGAAGTTTAGTGAGCTACCTCATCGGCGATGAAGCCTGTAAAGCAACAGTCACACTCACCGGATGTGGAGGAAGCCATCAAAATGTTCTTGCACAATGATGGTGGGAGGAAGGATGGTTCAAAGACAGATCAGTACCAAAGGAACCGTCGGAGAACGCTTAACAGAAGCAGTGCAGTTACAGACACGGACACATCGCAAGATTCACCAGAAATGGATAAAAGCTCGATATTATTTGAAACATGTAAAGTGATGATTGCCAACAAAAAGGCAAGAGAAAATGCTTTGTCGAGAGATAAATCTGATTCTAGTTCACAGCGTTCTTTATTATCTATAAAAACGGATCATGATGGAAATAGTTCGGACTGTGAGGATAAAACCGGTAGTAATGAAAATCCTCCCAAGGAGAAAAAAAGATTCTGGTGGACTGTGGTAAGTGTTTTAATTCAATATTGTCCATGAAGAAAAATGATTAAAACAATTTACATTTTGTCATCTCTGAGAAACAATGTCCGTAAGGTCATTGTCACCGCACATCTGCTTCTCCCCCTGCTTCGGTAATTGATCGTACAAGTTACATGACCTTCAGATAGGCTATGAAATCTTTTTAAAGGTATATCAAAAATTTTGTTGGCATATTTTATACTCCTTGTATTTTTTTTATTATAAAAGGTTGTTATTTATATATTTATTTTAATATTAAAAATGGTTAAAAAAAACTGCACTGTAACATAATATTCGGTCTATGAAGTGTTCTTTATAATGATTTGATTCATCTTAAGACTTTAACTCTTGACATTGATTCTGTCTCATACAAACGTCATTTACAAATTATTTAGCAGGACAATTTTATGGAATACATGGAATGAAAATGAAAAACAAATATTGGATTGATCTTACTGGCACTAAACAAGTAGTGCTTGAGAGCCGACTAGATACCAGCATACCTAATTACAAATACTAAAAGTTTTCATGGTGCGTGAATACAGTGCCGTAATACGAGAAACTCTTTAAGCTCTGGTTACACTTTCAAATTTTATGTGACATATATCTGATTTGCCCATATAACTTAGGATATGACGTTGTCGTCATAAATTTTGTATATGGGCAAATCATAGATGTCTTCTACAGAAAACTTTATAATAATAATAATAATAGTAGTAATAATAATAATACATTTAATAATAATAATTAATAATAATAATAATAATAATAATAATATATTAAATGCTTGAGGTATACCATGTAGATAGTTCTGAAAAGCATTTTTCTGCAAGCATTTACTATATTATTACTGCACCCACGCAAACCTTCAAACAATAATAATGTTACATTTATATAGCGCATTTGCCAGAGCTTCTATGTGCTTAAATAAAATAAAGAAAAAACTTACTCAAGTATTAAACTAAAGTAACCAGGATTGCCATGAACAGTAAAAACCATCACTACCACACGGTTCCACTGAACTGTTCACTTGAAATTTAAGGTGCAAGGTACACAATACACGGTGTGCCATAATGTGTTTATGTTATATTCATAGTATGAGCAGGGCATCTGTTAGTAAAGGCATTACTCATATTATGTTAATATCTTGTACTTTAATTTGGGTAATCCTTTTATATATATATTTTTTTCATAATTTTGCACTCCCTTTTGCTATCCAAATCACACAATAATTTATTTATATATTTTTTCAGTTCATTTGGTTTATATGAGACACTCAAAACACAACATTTTATTTAAAAATCTAAATTTACAATATGAAATAAAGGTCAGATGACAATATCCTTATATTAAAAATTCAAAGGTTTCCTGGTTTAATTGCAGTGGAAGTTTTTTAAAAATATTCCTCTACTGTTTCATTTCCTTAAATTAATTTATTATTCTATAAAATTAATACTGTAGTAAAACTAGCATAGCATAAACTAAAGCCAGTCAGTGTCTTCCAAATCTTCTTGAAGAAAAATCAAATTAATATCAAATTAAGAGAAGAAATGCAATCAAAAACCTTAATGCAATTTATAAGGATTATCTTAATTTGCTTATTCAGTACAATTCATGCAAGATTGCATAGTAAATATACAAAAATATTTATCAAAGTGATTGTGAAGTATGATTGAGATTGTGCAGAGACATTAAGGAAATTTGATGTCAAATGACTTGTAAATATGTTTGTATAGAATGTTTAGGTTCATACTACCACAGTGGTATACAGGATCTGTAGTACTACTGAATATTAGGTTTATGTGGTCACATCTTGCAAAAGACTAGTAAGTCTGTCTGTGTGCAAGGTTTCAGTTGCCATGTGCACAGAATATGCAAGAAATTTGCTTTGTGTCCTAAGATTATTTATTGTCCAATATAAGAAAAAAATTATTTTGAATAAACGTATAAAAAGCCTTTATCTCTAATAAACATAGGCATTAAGAATTATATTAAATTGTGGCAAAGTGTACAAAGAAAATATATGATTTGCAGTGTAGTTTGAGTTTTGTTTGTCAGATCTACTGACTGAAAGTCACTAATTTCATGTATGTTTGTATGAAAACAACTTTCCATTTTGTTATGTTTTAGTTTAGGGTGTATATCTCTGGCCATTTCATATGTAAGCATTACTGTTCCACTAGTTTTATCAAGTTGTCAGACAAGTTTGAGAGTGATAAAGGTTTTATGACACTCCAAAATGCAACATACTTTATTTTACGACTAGGCTCTTAGTGCCATATACAGGTAAGTGGCGGATCCAGAGGGTTTAAGGGGTTCGGACGAATCCGCCTCTGTGAAGAAACGTAACAAAAAAATACAACTGGGTCCTGGCTTACAAAAGGCATGCTAAAACCTACCTAGGCATAGGTTGGAAGATTATACAATTACTAGGCTTAGCCCACCTAGTTTTCAATTAAATAAATTATACACACAGTTTTTGGTTTGTCGTCGTAATAATTTATGTACAAAGTGCGTTCTTTAGGCCTATAGGTTCATCGATCCATTGAAGAAAGACTACATAGGCCTAGCCAACTACTCAATGTTGTTGGAATATAATAATATATTGCCTGTCTTTTTTTCCTCTATGATAGGCCTAAAGAATGAGATAAAATTACCTAACCTTTTCTCAAGAGGGGGAAAACCTTGAATTTTTGAAGAATTTAAAGGTCATTAAAAGATTCTTCAGAAGTCAGGAAAGCTCATTTCTGACCATCTAGGAATGAAAATTTTTCCCAGGGAGGACCCTGGTACCCTCATTTAATTTTTGGGGTTTTTTGGAAAACATTTTGAACCTCCCTCTTTTAAGTCCTGGATCTGCCCCTGCAGGTTGTACGTATTTAACAGATTTGTGGTCAATTTTTCAGACAGTTAAAATGAAGTTATTGTAATAGTGTTAGGCAAATGTAGCATGGGATTAGAATTGTCTATTTTTCTTTTTGTTGTTTTGATATTGTACGAAAAAAATATCCGCTAATATATTTGTTCATTGTGAACTTACCTGTGGTCATCGGATACAATATACACTCATCAGATACAATATACACACATCTATACACTCATTAGATACAATAATGCTCAAGTAAAATGTCTCCTTCACCCCTTGGGGATTATTCCTAGTCATGCTGTTTAGCGCGCAGCAAACCAATTTCATTTTATGTTATTCGACTTCCTACCCGAGTACCAATTTTAACTCCTAGGTGAAGATAGACATAGAAAGATAAAGTGTCTCACCAAAGGACGTGAGTTATGTGACGATCATCATGCTTGAACTCATCACCCTTTGATTGACAGAGCAAAGCATTTCTGTGCACACGATTCAATTATTTAATATATTTGATTTCAAAAAGAGAGTAATTTGTTACAAATGTAGCAATCAAGGCATATGTTCTGATATTACAGTAAAACCTGTCCTAGGGTCATGAAGGGCTTCAAATAAGGTTTACCTACTCAATTTGTAGGAGCAGTTTGGTGCAGCATTTGTGATTACGCTTCTCAACGTCAAGGATTTTCAAATAATAGATGAAAAGTTATTACAAAAATCCTTATTTATAGGCCGAAATATACAAATTAAAAATTCAAATTTAGTTTTCATTTTGGATTATAAAAAAAAAGTAAAGAAATATAATATACACATAATGAGCATAAATGCAACATTAAACTCGCAATTTGTGGTGAAAGATCAGGGAACTAAAATATTAAGCAGGGTGAGAACATTACCATAAAAATAATCAAATATTGTTTTATGGGTAATCAAATTTGAAAGCTGTTGAATGCAAATTGAAATTGGATTCTTGTCATGTGGGAATTGATTCCATTTACAATTAGGCATAATGCACCTTTCATACTAATAATAATTATCATATGCAAATCATGTATGATCGAGTCAAAGCTTTTTAGGGTTTAAAGACAAAAAGAGCAGAGTACAACCAATCTACCATTATATTAGGTGTTGAGGTTCTATCTGGTGCACATTAGTCACGTAACTTGAACCTTTTGACATATGAACTGACCTGTCGTGAACTCTATAACTCAAGCCAGTCAGCTTGCCAGGTTGGATACATTGGACCCAAATTCCTTGTGACTTTCAGTAAACTTACAACCAATTGGTATTCAGTATCATTTTTTGAAGGGGTAGCTTTTGTTTTGTCACTAGACGTAAACCTGTAGCTAGTACTTATAGTGATACATATGGTATCTTTTACAGATTTCATTATGAGAGAAATAACAAATTGGATCTAGTTTCGAATATGAGTTGAAAAAGAGAGGCCTTAACGAGAACAAAGCAACGGCCTACATTTTCTAAGCCTAGAGCTAGTTATGTGATAGATTTTGTTAGGCGAGTGATTTTGGACTGACTATGGAACTTTAGATCTCATTGAAAATATGGGTACAAGAAGAAATAAGAGGTATTGATATTAAGACAGTGAGCTGGTTTCTAAGCCTGGAGCTACTATTGTTTATATGAAATTTGATAGGCTAAATACCATGGTGGCATAGGTTCAAGTTAAAAGTTTTCTATTTTCTCTCAGGCTGATTCTCTCAAACCGCTACACCAGATTTGAGTGATGCCTGGCGTAAGTGTATGTATGTCAACGTACCCTATGAACAGTAAATACAGTAATACATTATAGATAAATCCTGCCAAAGCTGTTTACGATTTAAGTGATATATAGCAGATTGCTCGGACATGTGCGGGCGTTCTGAGTTTATGGCCAATCGAAGACGTAGACTAAGCAGTGTGACGATGCCATTATTTGCTAGTTAACGCTCTCCAAGCTGATTTATTTCATCAATCAACCATCGAACACTTTCCATTCCAAAGGTCTCCATGTTCCGTTATGTTTTGTCAAGTTCTTGTGTCTTCTTCTTGCATCGCATCAAATTTTGCAATTTATCAAGCTGATATCTACTTATGGAGCTCAACCACTCTGTTCTTAACTTGGAGCTTTTATAGATTCTTGATGTACCCACAGACCCTGTGATATACCATATAGTTACCTCATCCCATAAACCATATCATGTAACCCAATGAAACACAAGTATTTTACACTGCGCAAAGCTATTAAGATCGTAATTTCATATTATCTGTTTTAAGTCATCATACTTACTCTGATGTCATTGTCAAAATAATTCTTTATCATAAATTATTGTTATGCATATTCACATGTATTCACATGTATTAATATAACATTCTAAATTTCCAAATACCACCTGAAATTGGAGTATCCTCCAGTTCAGTCTTCAGAATCATTGAAATTTCAAGAAAAAAATTAGTCTAATGGAAAAGAAAAAAGTTGTATCAGCAGATATACACTACAAAAATGTATGCGGAAATGATATACTGTAGTCAGACATTTAGAGTTCAGAAAATACCAATATTTTTATATCTGAAATTGTATAATTTCATATACCTTGGAGTCATAATGACTGGTACGTTAGAGCACAGAGAATTGCATTAAGCTGTGTCCTATAAAACAGAGTGACAAATTATCGTATTTGTGTATCAAAATGAAATTGTAAAAATAAGAAATTTAATATTCCCAGTTAGGTATTCTGTAGTATATTGTCACTATTTAAAAACATACCATTTTTAAAGAATATATATGGAAACATATATATGGAAACATATGCAAAAGAACACTGAATTGCTGTTGAATTTTCAACTTCATAGAAGCACAGATCAGAAAAATTCAGATTTTGCTGATTTATGGACTTCTGTACTGAGAAATGAAAATCCATTGATTTACCAGCTAGTTGAAAGTCTGCAAAGAATATAGGAAAGATTACTTTATGCATCATCTATTTTAATGGCGAGGAACAAATTTTCTTGTTCTACTGTAGTACTTTACAGTTGTAGTAAGCTAATAATTTACTTAAATACACAAAGGACTAAAAGCAATTCAAATATTTTCTTAGATTATGGCTCAATATAGATAAATGTATCTTGAAGGATTACTTCTACAATCTTTCAGAATTATCCTTACAAATGGTAACTGAAGACAGCAACTCATTTTAAATATGATATCAACAAACCTAGTTAATCAGTTCTATGTAACATGTCAGGGTTTTTTTTTTTTTTATTCAACCATTTACCTGTAGAATTATTTAACATTTTGTTATTTAACTTGCAACGATGCCTTGATATGCATTCCAGTCTATTCTTGCTGTCATTTCTATTCCCAATAATACAGTACCTGTGCCTGGTTGCTTTTGAGTTTAGTGTCCAAATTGAATATGATTAGATGGATTACTAGTTTAATGACAACAGATTGATTAAAAATTTTTTGAACAGAATTTACCTAATGTGTTGATAATTCAATCAAACATCAAAACTATTTGCAAACAATAGAACTTGCTTCATTTAAAGAGTAATGAACTGTTGTCAAAAAAGTATTTGTTACTAATTAGAAGTAATGTGGTGAGACTGTTAGAGATAGATATTGATCAAATAATTATCTGATAAAAACAGAAAACATGATGATAAGCAGCTGTGTGGCTGCCAGTTTAAGGTAGAGTCAGTGTGATTCTGGAAAACCTCAAAAAAAGAATTTTAAAGGCTAAGAAAATAACCTTCCCAAATTAGAAATTATTGCTGATTGATTGAACAATTCTTGTTTAAATGTATTAGTTTATACTTGTGGGTTTTACTGATTGTATACTTTAATTGATTGACTTTAATTGATTTATATTGATTGATTAAAATTCATTGGTTTTAATTGATTTAAGGCCTGTGCAAGAATATAATAAATATTTCATTATTTTATGCAGCTGTTATTTTAAAAGCAAAACTTTTTCTCATTTTAATTAATTTATACCTACAAAGCACTGGTGAGCAATTAAAAATGAAATTTAATAATTCATATATTTTTAGCTTAGCATAGAATGTATATCCTTTTGAAGACCACGACGCTTAGAGCTGATTTCAAAAATCAATTCGCATATGGTAATCAGAAGAGAACTTTGTGTGGACTGCTGTATTTCTACACAATATAAGCACCTAGAATCACCAAAGGCAATTGTCAAATCTACTCTGATTGATTTTGCAAGTGCATTTAACACTATCATACCACACTTAGTATCGGAAAGGTTATAACAACTAGGTTTTCTTTCACAAACTTCTTTGTCGTATATTCGATTCCATATTCAGTTGTGAAAAGATCTCATTTACTGTAATTCAGGGCCAGGGTTTTCAAAATGATGGGCAATATGTTTTTATAGCTTGTTTAGCGAAATAGATTTTTAAAACATTGTAGGAGGTGGGTGGAAAAACACATTTTCCCTTTCATATAATAAAATTTCCCTGCTAAAAGCATGTACCAGTAGGTGAATGAAAATATATAATGATGTGTACAACATGTCATTGTTGAATGTTAGATTATTTTAAAATGGGAATATTTTCCAGCTCTATTCTTGTTGCCATTTTTATTCCCAATGTAGCTGGCCTGGTCTTTTATAATATTAAACCCTTAAGGTTAGATCATCAAATATACTGGCGACATAGTGATATGGAGTGTTTCTCTCTTGGGATGAAAGCTCATAAGGTAAAAACAATTGTGAATGGTGTGCCAGCCATTTACTAACGTTAATCGCAGGTGAAACAAACGGAATGATTTTTTATTCCCTAGATTAAGTGCTCTACATAATCCATTTGATAGCAATGGTCAGTAGTTTGTGAATATAATTACGTAGGTATTATTGTCTGTATATTTGTTCCCGTCCCTACGGTGACATTTAGTGATGGACCGATGTTTACGATGACAATGATGGGTGAACTCGGAGCTCAAAAGCTCTTTAACCCTCTAATATATCAAGCACTGAGTAACAGTAAGATAATTTGAATTAGAACAGAAACACTGTCCATGAATACACATGTTTTATAATATTCTAGATTGTTTATGTGCCTAGAACTTTGACCTACGTATGTGCAAGTGAAGCTACAAGATGGTTTATTCATTCTGTATGCAATCTGATAATATTATTGGCAAGCTTGTACGTTGTTTGAATTTCAATTAATAATACTCTGCAGCTTACTGTACCTCTGTTAAAAATATGCCATATTTTAAAACAGTATACAAGATATGCATGAACATATATCCTCAATCCAAAACATCCTTAAGATATATTTATAAATTAATTAGCTTTTATATACTGCATTAAGAGAGGCCTCCTTGCACTTTATGTTACCGCACAAATAATATGAAAAATTGAATTCCTAATGTAGACCTGGGCATTCATCTATCAAGATTTTATTTATCATTTTCAAAGCTTTATAGATGCTAATGAGTAAAGGTGCTATGTTAAAAAGATAGTTTTTTTTTATACCACACATAATTTATGTGTAGTAAGCATAACCAAAAATTATGAGCCATGTCAACATTATTTATTTTTAATGTATATTAATGGCCATTTTATGTTTTGTTATTATGGTTCGTACGTGTTTCAACAGTCAAATACCGATCCAAGATGTATCATTTTAAAGCACTCAAAAAGAAGAGCAAAAGTTGTTGACATGGTAATGGTAATGGCTGTAGAATTTTAAAGTGCATTAATAGTTGATTCAGTTCACTTTTTGACAATCCCGTCCACTACGTGTCTGTGCATTGTATTTGTTATGTTTGTGTCATAGACAAAACGAATGAAATGAACAAATTTTCAATAGAAGTTAAATAAAAGAAACAAATGATGAAGAAGAGACAGAGAAAATAGGACAAATAGGTTTTGTAGGTTTATTTAAGTATTTTTCGACTTCGAGCCTCGAGGTAAGCGATTCAAATCCTACAAAACTGCTTCACTTGTGTCCTATTAAGCAAGGTAATCAATTATTTTGCATCACACAATAAGTTGAGTATAAGCGAAGTTATAAACATCTAATTCGTTAGATATCATCCAATGCTTTTATAAACAGATTCCAAAGATTCCAAAATTTTTAGCTTATTATTAAGATTTGTATTTAAAAAAAAATTTTAATATACATTTGAGTTAAATTTAGTGATTGATATATTGCAGAAATGTTATTCAATCTTCTTTTTTACAATGCAAAAACATGAAAATTTTCAAAATTCTGATTCTCTTCCATTTTGGGTGCTTGCAGGAAATTAGAAATTGCAACAAATGGAGGGTTTTGCCAGAGCTGGTTACATTTATTTTATAGGTTTTTTCCGTAAAGAAAAAAAGTCTAATGAAAAAAAAAAGTTATATCAGCAGAAATTCTATGTATGTGGAAATGCTATATAGTCAGATGTCTAGTTTTTAATATACTTAATAATGGTTGGATTTTGCGACAAACGGAGGGTTTTGCCAGAGCTGGTCATATGTTTATTGTATAGGTTTATTCCGTGAATAGATGAATACCTGTTACGTCCCCATCATCCTGATTTTGCTGTGAAAAACACATTTGCATGATTGTGAAATTTTACATGTTCAAATTACAATGTTCAAAATCATGCATTTATCTGACATCAAATATGTATGAACAATCCTTGTTGCTTTCTACTAGCAAGTCAAATTACTAACACCTTCGCTAGCGCTTTCTATTCCAAAAGTAAAATGTTGCAAAGGAACAAAAAAATCATGTGTCAAATCATATAGTATAGAAAAATAAATGTGTTCAAGAGATGGCATCAGGTAAAATAATACATGATAACAGAAGGTATGAGATTCATTTTAAAGAATATTTCTGCTATATGACAGCAGCCATTTCATTTGTTACGGTGAATGCAGAACAGAAATGACTTGGGTATCCTAGGTCTCAGACATAGATACTCCTGAGACATGGAGCCAGTTAATGGTGATGATGGCTTTTGATGCTATTCTCTTCTAATCTAAACTTTTTAATGGCATTTAATGTCTAGAAGCTTTTGAGCCTAGATTTTTAATGATATAGTTTGATAAAATAATGCCTGAAAATGGACCAATTTTGAATGGACTCACTTAATTGTTTTGAGTGTATGCAATTCAATTCAGATTTTCCTAGAAACATTAAACATTACGTTTACCTAGCAAGGATTACCAAAATGTTTGAAGTTACTTTTCTGACAGTATCAGAACTAGTGCTGGTATGGGCATTTATAATGCGCCTCTTCCTTAAACACTTAAAAATTTTATAGATCAAAATCGAAAAATTATGTTCTTAGACAATACAAATCTTCAAAAAATAAAAATATATGTATATATAAGTGTTATTTCATATTAGCAAATTGAATTTTAGTGGAACTAATTTTTAATGCAAATTCTAGAGAATGTTAACTTCAGAGTTTGAATGAGTTGGGTTTGAATGATTTAGATATGCTAATAGAAGGAAGGACTGAACACCGTTGTTGTGTTTATAAACTCACCATCCTGCCGCATCTACAAAGGATCAGTTGAAAAATTTAATGACTTAAATGTCATATGATCGAGTATAGACCATGAGTATACGCATAACTAATGGCTTCAACTCGTACGATAGTGCAACCATTACATATAGTGTTAACTGGCTTAATTTTGAATATGCGTAGTTAATTGCGTAACAGACACATTCTGCTAGGTTGGTCATGTGACATAGTGGGTATCAATTGTAAACGTGCAGCGCAAGCAATGCTTGTAATTAGGAAAATGTGAGGCTTCTCAAGAGTGTTTGTGCTGTAAAGATTTGATGTTGAATAATGTTGGTTGGATATGCCAGTAACCTTTACCAAATAGATTGGAAATTGAAATTGAGATTTTTAAAAGATAAATAAGGTTTTTTTTCGAGAAATGCTAGGCCATAGGCCCCTGCATGTCTGTGGCCTGTTTAGGTATGCTCAAGAGTCTGATGATCCACCATTTCTAGGCCTGCTTAGGTTTACAAAGGATCACATAAATTCAAAAGGATACAACAGAGCACATTGAACACATTGAATAAGTAAAGAAACACTATTTTGAACAATCGTAGTGCCTTTCTTTCCCAGTTAATGTTGGGCGAATGTATTCGAAACCATAACATTACCCTTTCCTATACTTTTAACAATGATCACATTGTAAATTCTCCATAGTAATACCCGCTATGTGTCACATGATCGGCAGTAAACAAACCTCGTGGAATGTGTCTATTCTTACGATAGGACATGTATGCAGTAAATAGACCATAGTTAATGACTATGTTTCATATGATGGAATAACAAACCGTTATATGATGCATAGTGTTAATGGTCTCAGTGGTGGATTGGATGTAGGGTATGCTTGGGGCTGCTCCATCTATTACATATTAGCCTAGTCAAAGACTGAATTTTATTATTGTTAAAATACAAATATTTTCCATTTTATACTTGCATTGGTTATAGTTTCTTCTTAAAAGATTTCTTATTCCATCGTGGTGTTATGTTCTTCATAGGACACATCGGCAGTGAATGAGACTTCAGACATTCCACTGAAATGTAGCAAAAGCAACTCCAAATTTTAGGTTGGATTAAAGATTTTGGCTAAGAAATACTAAATAAAATGGAGAAAAGTAAAAAGGTATTTTCTTTGGAGTTTTAGCTCGGGTGCAGAGCATATATTGCTTGCCTTGATGGTCCACCACTCATTCATAATACTTGCCTAAAGTATGGTGTACACTTGTAACTGTACACCTTTAATAGACAGCTTAGACTAATATTACCACATATGAATAGTGTTATAATGAAAGTCTAAAATCTGATCTTTACAGAGTGTAATAAATTCCCTTAATTAATATTGTACAGAAAGTGTTAATGACTGGCTAAAATTGATAGTTGACACTAAAGTGTGGTAATATTGAATAGTGCATTGTTAATAATAATGAATTGCATGATGTTGTTTGAATAATGTTTAATGAATGGCTGCAATCCATATGATATTCATGACACACTTCGTATAGTTTTAATGAATGGCATAAATTCATAAATTCATAGCAATAATGGCTAAAATTCATATATAATAGTATATATCACCTTGTCTACACTTAAATTGAGAAGATAATGAATAGGAAAGGAAGATTTTCACTGTTGACACAGGGCCACATATCTGTCATCCAGGGGCGAACAATTTCACCGCCCCAACCCCTTGGGTAGTGTTGTCTTGATCAGCCCTCCTGTCGATCCCCCTCTCTTTTGGACATATCTGGATCCCCCCTGTAATCCAACAGGTACCTATCAAAATAGTAAAAATTAATAAATAAAACTAAAAATATAATATATATTAAACAATAGTGAATGTATATTAACAAGAATGGTGGATGCCTTTATACTAATAATACACATCTCAGTTTCCGTGCCTGTTAAACATGTTTGCGAATTGATCGAAAGACACAAATAGCCTTTATGCCCACCCCATTGGTGGATTTAGGATATATTGACTTGAAGAAAAAAAATTCAACAGACCACAACGATATTGCATGTTTGCAATCAATAGGGCACAACTGCTACATTTATGAAAAAATTCATAATTGCAAGGAAATTCATGTTTCTGTTTTACAAAATTTTGTGACATAATGCGAACACATACATACACTTAATTGCATTGGCTCCTATTTCCTAGTAGGAAACGAAAATGAATTATTTCTTGGCGTTGCAAGACATAGATTAATTGATAGTTTATAATCATGTATTAGAATTGTTTTGGAACTGAAGTTTTTTGCAAACCTGAATACATATTGATTTCTATATTCATGTTAACGAAGAGGGCAATTATAGATTGTTAAAAATTGAGGAATTTGTAATTTATAATATACAACTAACTGTTTATAATGCTTTGTGTTGGTCATGGTCCAACAATAGCAAATGTTAACTGGCGCCTGAGTGATGTATTATGTAATGTAATTTTGTAATAATGGAAGCCATAACTATAAATTATGTTGTGCCTCCATATTACCTTATTTCTTCATTCAATTGAAGCCTGACAACATTGTTTTCGAATGAGAGTCATCAGAATCGAACAAAGAAAAAAGAGCTTATATGGCATAGTCTATATGCATCATGATACAGAAATTAAGAAAAGCGGATATTTCATCTAACAATATGGAATAAAGTGACCTCATTAATATACTACTGTACCTCATAATCCTAACCTTTTGTTATACGGTAATGTAAAGCGTATTGATACTTCTACATAATGTGCAATATCAATATTCATATGAATTGCCATTGAGGTTTTAGTCTTTTCAATGATGACTGTATTAAAAAAGTAGTAGCTTTGTCTTTCATATCTCAAACTTAAGATCCGCAAGGGAACACTAAAAGGTGGGGGATGTGGGGGGCTACCCTATACAGTGGCATAATGGCTATGTGCTCTCACTGGCAAAACCAAGGGCCTCGGAGCCACAAGGGGCCGCCAGCAAATCCAATTTATTATTTATATAATATATCGATGAAAAACATTAAACTTTAAGACCAACAACCATGTGAAACAAGAATTAAACCGGGAGCAAAAGCATTGGCATGTGAGTATGATACATATGTTTTTTTTTTCATAAATATTTATAGATTTTAATTTATTTGGGTTTTTTTGGGTATTTATTGCAGTATGTTTACTAGTGATATCTTTAGCAGGTTTTCTTGGGGGGTGGGGGGCATTTCAAATCATGATACATAAACTTAAAATTCATATATGTGAAAAAGGCATTAAAATATGTTTAATAGAACGCTAAAAATGCTGGAGCAGCCGGGAGATTCTCCCCCATATCCCCAACGGGTGCTCTTCATGGCCCTGGTCCCCAGCATCTGGTGGCCCTTACAGGGTCCCTGCCCAGGGGCCACTGGCCCCTTTGTTACGCCACTGACTGTATATAAGGATTGCAAACAGAAGTGGTTCGTTAAAAAATAGATGAGTAAACCATGTTGTTTACATTATTATCACAAGCTTGAATACTTTCAAATTTCAAATTCATAAGCTTGATGTATATTTAATGAAAACGGCAGATTACCTTTGGCCTGCTTTGTGTTTGTTAACTTATATATGCCCTTAATTATCTGTGGCATTAGGGTAAGCAATCAATACCAATTTGGCATTCAACCTTTTGCTTATGGGTTTAACCTAAATCAGCTAATATTCCCCATCACACATATTTATCAAGCTTCGCTCCACAATTTGTTCACCTTTATTAAGATAACTAAACAAACAGTATTATGATCTACATTGACAGATATGTTTTTTAAAGAATCTAGTTTGTGATTGTGTTAGAGTTTGATTGAAGCAAAAAGCCAGCTCTCCAAATTCTCCCCTTGATAAAAACATAATGTGATGTGTTCTGAGATGCGCTATTTACTTTAATCATACAGCGTTGAATTATTCTAAGCTATACAATGTACTAGATTGTCAACAGTTGCAATTATGATAATTGAGGTGAGGTATAACCAGAATACCAGATGATAGGCTGATATCAACTTTAAAATATCATTATTATAATGAATGGTAAGGTATTGCAATTCCAAAGTTGTTATTCGACATACAAAATATGTTTGTAATGGTAATTGCAGTGGTGATAAAATAAAACATGTTTGGTCATTCCAATCGAATGTGAATTTATATTGCGTCTAATGCTCTTGAATATTTTAATGTGATATTTTAATGGTAATAACAACAAGAGATATTGTACCAACTGTATAAAACCCTCACTCTCGTGAGAGGGGGAGTGCTTGCACTAAATGCCTTACTGTATAGTAAGTAGGATCAGTGGCGTCGAGAGCCAGTAAGGGCCACGGGGCAACCTCACATGGGGGGCCCCCACTCGGCCGCTCCCCAAATTAAGTCTCCTCCTAAATCTGACAACAAAAGTTTTCATCCTGGCTTGGGCTCGGGGCCCTATGGAGATTTTGTTCTTCCCCCGAAAAATTTTTCATGGTGGAAAATCCTGTCCAGTTCTGTCTTTTTTGTGTCTATACTGCCCCAGGGTGTGGAAAGGGGGCGTGGTTGGCTATAGACTCTTACCTATTCTGTCCCATGTGAGTTGTAGAGTAAATCTGTTTGGAGAAATGATGGGATGTATCATATTAAGCTAAAGATAGAAAATATGATAGAGTGCCTAGATAAGACC
Organism: Anneissia japonica; assembly: GCF_011630105.1. Classification (NCBI taxonomy): domain Eukaryota; kingdom Metazoa; phylum Echinodermata; class Crinoidea; order Comatulida; family Comatulidae; genus Anneissia; species Anneissia japonica. The sequence continues at coordinate 1,529,763 of NW_022685220.1, forward strand.
TGTCCTAGAAAGAACTATAAAGTCAACAATCTGTACTTTTGTACTTGAACAATTATTCAAATGAATTGCCAACACAGAAAATGTGGATGGTTTATAAAAATAGCAAAAAAAAAAAAAAAAAAAATTACCAGCAGTAGACACATGCAAATTTTGGGTTACTCACGCTTTATTGCACTTAGTGCGTGCCATACCTAATTTAATTTGCATCCCATACATATATGGACTTTGTTTGGACAAAATTTGAAGAAGATCTTAGCACGGAAATTGAACTCAGTGCTGGACAGAAAAAACCCTGTGGAAAAACATAGGAAAACCGGATGCTAAGGGCGAAACTTTTTTTACTCCTTGTTTTGATACTTATTTTTTTTTAAGGATCATCAGAGGAGGGCGGAATAAAATAAAAATATAATTTTGTTTTCTTATTTAGCAAATAGTTTTGCCAAAAACATCCAGACAGAGGAGAAAATAAAAATAAAATTTTATTGGTGAATTTGAAATAGGATGGTTAAATGCTTCAAATTTATATAATTAGGAAGAAATATACATATCTTAACTTTGGAGATTTCATGGCAGCAGAAGGTGTAATAAAAATACAGAAAAACTTTTATTTTTGGGGGGAAATTTTCACTTTCCGTGGTTGTGGGTGCGCGTATTAGCCAAAAATAAAATTTTATTTTTATTCGAAATTATCAATATTTGCAGTCGGTGGGTTCGCTAAACAAGGCATAAAAAAATGTTTCGCCTAGAAGAGAATAAATGCAGAAGAAAAATAATGGCTTTTTTTCTTGCGTTAGCAGAAAAAGCCAATAATTTCGAGAGAAAATACCCAGAGAAGCCAAAGTAGTTAAAGTAGTTAAGACCACTGTCTCCTTCATGCTTCTCTGTTTCTAATTTATAAACATTGTTTCAATGAATAAATATACATATGAATTCATTTACTGTCGATTAGTTTACATTTTTATAGGCTGTTGGAGCATCTGAACGTTTTCTTGGATTACCGCCACTGTGAATTTTATATTTAGTTGATTGAATATAACTTAATGGTAGAAATAAAATACTTACAGGTAGCTCCTGACATTTTCTATTTTAAAATAGTTCCTAATATATTACAAATTCAACATTCTAATCTAATGATTTTTGTTATTGTTATTTTAGGATTGTGAATAGACATGTGTAATGATATATATTTGATTATTCCCTCTGTAAAACTGATTGAGCAGATTTTTATGTTTAAAAATTTTCTATAATAATTATTATTTAATATATTGTTGTTGATAGTAAACTTTGGTATGTCAATACACCAGCACTGTTGATAATTATTTTGTTGTAGATTGCTATTTTTTTATTAAATTTTTGGGTTTTTTTTTTTTTTTTTTTTTGTCAAACTTGAGGTCAGAGCTGAATTTTGCCTGCGTCTAAAGCAAGGCATTTCACCAACAGTTGTCTCTTTCCATCAAGCAGTGTAAACTACAGGCTTCAAGATCAATACGCTTATTACTATAAAACAGCAGTGTTGCTAAATCTTAAAGGCGGAGTATGTGTTCCATACATATTTGATCTAATGATCAATGGTAAAAGGCCATTGTTGGCATGATGCGACACGTTATATAATAATAATCCTACTGATGAGGTTCTTTACTACGATGTCATGTTGCTATACGGTCAGCATATTTAAATAACAGTAATTCGTTCTAGTAACTATACTGTCCACTGAAAATATATTGCCTCTGGTCTGTTCTGATAGTATCTCATATAAATTTTATATAATGTGTATTAATTATCAGAAGAATAATAATGTTCTCTTTATATTAAATATGATGAGTAGGATGGTATGATGCTTATGATATTCGCTTGAACTATTGCTTCATAAATGTAGGAAAATAGAGTGTCAACTTTATAAAAATCACTAGTGCATATCGCCAATGCATCCTCAATTACGTTTTAATACACAATCATAAAAATACAAACATATAGTGGATTATAGGGCATCTTTCTTCATATGCTTTTTTAACGACTTCCTTGATCTCTCAGAAAACAAATACTCTAACACCGAATTATTCTCACACAACAGGCTTTCTAAGTAATGTGTTGTTAATACTTCTATTTATACAATTTATATATTTCAACTTTATACATTAGTACTGTACAGTACATTATATATTATTAGCTTGCATAAAAAAGATATAGAAACTTTGGTGAACAATGACTTAAAAATTAATTTGGGTTTATTTGTAACTAAACCAAAAATTACTGTATAGAACAAAGTAATTACTGATTAATTATTACTTAAGAATGTCATTGGTTTCTTTGCATATTTTATTTTCTTGAAACTCTCTGGAATTCCTTTAAGCAAACAACTTTGTTATCAGTAAAAGTGCAGTATAGCGAGCGAAAAAGGTCACTGGGCCCATTACAATCTAACCATCCTACAGTATTTCATGTTTGTTCCATGCATTGCTTCTGTCCTGTTTCTGTGCATCACAGTCATGCTTTTGAAGTTAAGCCTTTAAATATTGCTGCCTTGCTGATGACCTGTGTTTTTCTTATTTATTAGACCACTCGTTAGTGCAAGTGGTATGCCATCATGTTTGAGGACAAAACATTTACTATCAGAGGCTTCATTTCTAACGATATTTGTCTGTAATCAGTGGTATATTGAGGAGAAAGCTTGGGAAATTAAAAGTATGAAACATTTTTAGGGAAAAGTGATGGGGAAATTCATGAAATTTATGTTTTTCGAATATGCTATGTAATAAAACATAGGATGGATTGTCATATGAAACAGTGTTGTTCATTGGTCAGATTTCAACCATACTGCATAATGCCTTACGGCCACTCGTTTTAAGAAATCTGATCATATTACAGTCGGCTATTCTATGAGGTAGCCGACCACCACTCCCGACATTCAGGTGCAAGAACCCTGTCCCAAAGCATAGATATTTGATTTTTAGGTGCATCATCACATCTGTCAAAAATGCAAACCTTAAGCAATTAATTAACTATATTAACTGTGTTTTTGCTACAAGTTATAAAAAGTGGTTTACGTATTGTCAAACTGTTTTGTTTTTAAAGACATCAAAAGGTCCCCTTAATAGGGTGTTCAATAGGGGTTGACCATAATATTAAAAGAAAATAATTTGCGGCCCTTAATAGGGGTGTACCAAGAGAGAGATTAATCTACTGTATTTTGATCCTCAAGACCATGGCAGCTCTCAAAATATGCATTTCCTTTTTTATTTTTTAGCTCTATGTTTAGAATATCAGTGTTAGTAATTTCCAGTAAGCTATTAATGGGATTATACGAGGTTAAACTGATTGCTGTGGAGGTGGAACCTGGAGGGTATGTCTCCCCAGATAGTGTAAATAACCTTTAAAAAATCTTAGCAATCTGTAGTCTTGAAACCAATCTCAATAAAAATGTTACGGGATAATGTCTTGAAATTAGCACTAGTTTCTTCCTTTCCATTATGCAAAAGACAATCTTCCTGGAAAAATCCCTGTTATTTTCAAATTAATGAGTCTCGTGCAATATAATTTTATATGGAATATTAATAAATTTGAGTGAGTATTTTAAATCTAAATTATGAATACCTTAATCTACCGAAATAAAAAATATATATAGTATTGAAATTTGGTTTCAGAGTTTAATTCTTATTTTTATATTTAAATCTGTTTATATACTGTTTATCATATGCTTTTGTATTGGTTTTTTTTGTTCATTTACCTTGCATGTTCCAAGTTTTGTATGTTTTCCTTTGTTTTGTTTGAAAATAAAGTTATTTTATAAATGAAGGTTTTCTCGATATTAAAACAAATTAAGTTTATACATAAAATTTTTGTTCATTCCTTGGCTTGGATTAGGCAAACAACAACACGCGTCAGAGTGACATTATATAAGTAGGACTATGCATAACAGTCCCTGTTGTTCAATACATAGGATGTGTGACTGAAACACTCAGCCATTCACTCTTACACTTTCAATTTGCTTGTGGAAATGTTTTGACACATTCTTATGGAAAGCAATGAAATGACATAAACATAATTATATATTATCCTCTTAATATAGATACAAGGTAATTAAGCTTCTGCATTTTGTGCTATAAATGTCTATTAGTATTATTATTATTATTATTTATTTATTCATCAAATGTTTCTAAAATTCTTTACCTTGAATTGAATAAGAATTATTCAATAGTTTATTAATTCATAGTGAGAGGAAAATAACATAAACTGTAGTGCATACTATATTGAACAACAAAAGACGTAGTGTTTACCCTGTCATTTGATCAGGAACTCTTGGCAGATCTATCTTTAAAATGAATGCTGATATTGATTATTGCATGCTATGAGCTTCAATTTTAATGGAATTGGTGAGAGAGGAATGTAAGTTATAGGAAGGTTCAATTTTAACATTATACTGTATTTGTGTTTGAACTATTGCTATAGGGAATATTTTGCTCCCATTTACCATTATTGAAATAAAGTTGATGAATTGACCTATATCTAGCCCTAAAATCAAATCAATATTGAAATCAAGCATCTTGATCACTAAAGATGGGTACTCGCTGCTTTGCACGGCGGTGGTACGGTGGTCGCACGACAAATCCAACTCAGCTACCTGTGAGCGCTAGACGATGCGATGCCGTCTGCTGATTGTCGTTGGCAGTCTGAACAGATCGTCATTAAAAACGTTGTGCACGCGTCGTTGCATTGCATTCCTTATGAAATCTGGCACAGTGAGTACTTTGCTTAAGCTGCATTTACGCGCAAATCATTTCCACATCTTCATTTTCACCTATTATACCTTTTTATACCTTGTTTTGCGAACTTGCCGCCTGTGGGTATAGACAATTTCAAATAAAAACATAATTTAATTTTTAGCATGTTTTTGTACTCATCGTCATAAACAAAAGGGAATTTTTAACTATATTTTGATTATGGTAAAGCTTCAAATAAAAAATTTGCATTTCCAAATTTCAAATAAACATTATTAACTTTATTATTGAGCTTTTTAAATAACATCTGCTGCTTGCATTTGATATCAAGATCTTAACTGAGACCCAGCCCACTTGAACTTAGATGATTTTGGCATAAATATTTTGCTAATTAAAAATAGTTTTTCCTGCCCTTACCTGTAGATCTGTTTTATTAAATGTATAGTTCACTAATCATAGTAAAAAAAACTTGCCTCAACAGCTTAAGTTCTTTTCTGAAATGATTCCATAATGTTAAGAATAAGTATAGCAATTTCCTGAGTGTAATGGCCGATTCGAATTACACATTGTGAATGCGTATGTTTTATAATACATTCACATTGTATTGATTTACAATTGAAGTAAGAGTCATATTGATCATCAGTCCTTCGTAATCATTTTTTACTCTAATATTTTAGAAAATATATTGTTTTGGGAGGAGTATAGAGATATTTACTTCAAGGTGAAAGAGAAGTTATATTGGAGATGGGAATTTATTGTAGCTTCTTTAAATTCCTTTCTTAAGATAGAGATTTGGAAATAATTAAGGATTCTAGAAATGTATTTGAATTAAATATTCGGTGTTGTAAATGTAAATGTGGTGTTGTCTTCTTAATGTTAATATTTTGATTTATTTTTTTTTAAATGTTGGTATAAACTCCAGAATGAATGTTCCTATCTATGGTAACATTTGACAAACACAAACAAACCAATTAAAGTCTTTAATTCCTCATATACTATAAATGAATCAAGTTATCAATTTCCCAAAAGTATAATTTGTAAAATGTTTTCATGCCTGTCATGAGCAAAAAGGAATTGAAAAATTTAATTCCATATTTGAATTGCCTTTAATAGTATATTTGTTTATTAACTTTAAAAATTTGACAGAAAAAAAGGTTTACCATCAATTACCCGACAGTGAACACAGTAGGCTTACTTCCTGTATTATTATAAATAGAGATCTTTGAATTAACTAGTTATTAATTAAGGATTTTTTAGTATAAATGTCTGTAAATTAGCAAAGACTATTTTTTTTATATCTGTTTCTGGTTAAAAGTTAATTTAAAAGTTATTCAAAAACTTAATTAAATTTTTGTGGTTTTTCCATATTTCATTGGTAGACAATACATTATTATTCAAAAAGTTGACATGTTCCATCTAGGCTGACATACTATGATCGGTTATACTTCACGTGCAATGATTGATAAATTGGTAGCTTGTAGATTGATTGATTTAATTAATTCCATGGTCCAAAAAGTTGTCTGACCATCCATAAAGGTATAAAAATGATCTGACACACTTTACATTTACCTTCATCCTCTAGTTGTTATATCTTTTACAAATCCGGGTTTGGCTAATAATAGACCTGACCTCTGCAGGAACCAACCTATGAAGTGTTCTGTGACAAAATTATTGGCTTTTTGTTGATGAAAGTTTTATACCCCTTCTTGGGGGCGGATCTAGGACTTTTCTTTAAAGGGAGCTCAAAATATATATATATATTTTTTTTAATTGGGGATAATGAAGTTCTTATGTATTGCTTTAATATTTTTATCTAAAAATATTTTCAAACAATAGGACACAATTAAATGACCAATACTACATGTATGCAAAAATTCATAACCAACAGATATTTAGAATTTCTAATTTGCTTGTTTACAAATTTTCAAAGAATTTGATGATGTCAGCATCTCAGGCCATTGCAAACGTTCCTATTGCTTTACAGCATACAGGAACCAGAAAAATAAATTTTAACTAAATTAATTTGATGGTTATGGTTAGAATTCCCATGTTTCAAATAGACTAGTCTTGTCTCTATCTCATTGCTTTATGTATACAGTAAGTGGAAACTGTAAAAAGAGTTACACAGCATCATTTCAGATTCTATATAGCAATTGTATTCCAAATAGAAACCCTGAAATAGCCTCGGTTGGGGTTCAGGGGCGAATCCCCCTGGCGTTCCGATGATCTGAACATTTTTAAGCTGTTTTTAGGGAGTGTTTGTTGACAATACCGCATACATAAACAAAAATATTTTTAATAAAGCCACATACAATTCAAGTTTCAATGCATGTTTAATTTGAATACCTGAACTATGTACACAAACATTCATTACTCAAACAAACAAAAAATTAATAGGCTGCGGTGGTGAACCATTCCTCTCATTCGACATTATTGCTACCCCTCCTGTTGTACTCCTACACTTCTGATTCTTAATTAATTTGTTTTAAAGGGCCATCATTTATTTTGAGTTGGGCTCACGGGCCAAAAGATGACATCTGAGTACCGGTAATTAAGCAACTCATAATGTTTTTCGTAATTTTAAATTCTACTTTTTGCTGTGCTACACAACAATATATGGTAATAAATTGTGTAACTTTATGCATAGAATACATAATTATCAACATTCTGTTCACACCCTAGGTGGTTAAAACAATAAGAAATTGCATTCGGTGTATGATAAACGTTAGAGTAACATAAACATTAAAAATATATATAATACGCATACTTTATAAAATATACTGTAACTTAACCTAATGTTTTGATAGATATACAAATTAAATAACATTAATTAAATGAAATATATTTAATGATATAGGCGTGTTTGCTACCATCAACCGTAACAGATAATTTGAAATAAAAGTAGGCGTATCGTAGAAGAGAATCACTAATGGGCATCCTCAAAATTACTGTAGAAGTACAGAAAAATTGTTTCTGGTACTTGCCGGAGTTTTTTGTTTTGTTGATTCAGAGAAATATGAGTATAATATAGAACGACTAGAAAATAGGTGTGATATCGAAATTCTAAAGAGGAAACTTGTTATAAAGATATCCTGTTTTCTTTCCTCTATTTCTTATGTAAACCCGGATGTAAACTTTTCAAAACGTTTCTACAATGGGTATTTAGGCTTCATCAATATGTATTGTGAATGCATCAATAGTCAATTAGTCAATTGATTAAATAACGCTTTTGTATCATTAGAACACCTTTTTAGTCTAACCTTACAATGACTAGACAATAGTTAATTGATATAGAGAAAACACAAACAAAAATTAAAAATTAATATGTTCTTTGCCTTTAAATAAAGTATTAATGAACATAACCTGATGGAAAAAAATCAATGCGAAAACTAGGAGGAAAAATATATTGAAAAAAATTTAAAATTAGGGGGAGGGGATAGCTATACTCGCATTGCCATGGAGATTATCTGTTAATTAACACGACACACCAGTAGACGTTTTCTTGGTTAATTATGAAGTGAAATTTACGCATTCCAATGTTTTAATAAGTGTATATTCTTGCTTTGGAATCAACCTGCAATAAAGACGGAACTCAACAAAGCAAGTTTCTACTGGTTACCGGTACTCTTTTCAGTAGACGTCTAGAATTCAAATTCGTTAGATTCGTCGGTGTAAATTTCAAATGCACCTCATTCATTCTTTAAACTCAAGACGCTTTTCAAAACATGTTGCTAATTTAATTACGGAAGAAATTTGTAGAGAATAAAATATAATTTGTTAGGTTTATTTAGATTTGACTCTAAAATATATCATGAGGGTTTCTTATTTGTTTTTTGTTTTGTTTTTACATTTGTTTAATTAAAAAAGTCTTGATTACACCGAGCTTGTTACTGTCACGCACTATGAAACTTTGGGCGATCTGACGTCATCACAGCCGAAGCACATGTCCAGTCTGCAAAACACCCCACGAAATGGACCAATTGGCAGGCAGGCAGAGTTTTTGGGGGCGCGACCTGTTCTGTTTACAGCTAGACTGCCGACCAGCAAGTGGCATTGCCCAACGAAGAATGTGTGCTTGGAAAAACATAATTAGACCTAAAGAAATGCACGCAAAAACAATATAAAAGTCGCATCAGTTTTATTGGTAATAATTAAATTTGCTGAGCGGTACAGCAAAACAACAGGTACTGTACGCATTATTAATGTGTTGAATTTGCGTAGGCTAGGCAGTCAAAAGAATCCAGGGCTTTGATAAATTAATTAAATAGCTAGGCCCTGTCTACAACAATCTTGTTCGAAATGGGTTCAGTACAAGTTTTACAAACTAAACTGGACGAAAAACTGAACATTGGAGCCGGTCCGGAGGGGTGTCTGTATTGTGAGAGTAGACTGCGACTTACGACATACGATAGATGTGTATAAGAGACAGGCCACGTACAATTCAAGTATCAATGTATGTTTAATTTGAATACCCGAACTATGTACACAAACATTCATTACTCAAACAAACAAAAAATGAATAGGCTGCGGTGGTGAACCTTTCCTCTCATTCGACATTATTGCTACCCCTCCTGGCCTATCCGGACCGGAAAATTCCGTCGATATAGCCGAAATTCGACTTATAAAAATTCGAATTAAACAAACAATTTACACAGTAATACATAGGAGAAAATTGGGACTTTTTCAAAAATTCGACTGACGTGAATTTTCGACTTAAACAGAGTCGACTTTGGCGGACTCGACTGTAGTAGTAAGTTGATGAGCAAATTAAAAGGGTCTCTGTGGTCAAACATCTAACAAAACTGAAGATGCTGATTTTATAAGATTTTTTTTTCTATGAGAAGAAATCAAACGACCTACTAACAAAGTTTAACACACGTTTGACTGTCAGATTTTGTCAGTTTGTAGTAAATTTACGCTTATCTGCTAAGTAGAAAAACCCCTTATATCAGTTGCAGCTATAAAATATCAGAGAGGTTTATGCTAGACATTTGTTTAGATCATTCCTCGTTCAAACAGCAAAGTGTTAATGTGTTGTATAAAATACCGTAAATCTCATCGACTATTTGGTGAAGGGGTCTTTAGTGATTTTTTTTTTTTTTTTTTTTGATTAGCAATAAAGTACTTTAGAGTGGTAGTTTTGCAACAGTTGAGGTCATAATGAAATATCCTTGGCCTTGTTATTGATTGAACTTAGAAACATGGATTACAAAACAAGTACATAAACTACTCCCCTATGTTAGAATGGAAATTTGTGTTGCTTGAGATTGTAACAAATTTTTCCCTGTTGTCGCTTCTGCTGGCTTTCAAAACTCCATCTACTTTAAAGATTTGCACACGGCACCAATGATGCCACTTTGCTATCTTACCGCTGCACAAAGACGCTTGGCATTTGATTCTTTCTTCAAGGTAATAAAGCATTAGCCTATCGTGGATGTATGTAATTAAGCATATATATATGTTGTTGCAATAACCAATATTGACATTATAGTAATATAATCACGCACCGATTGACTGGTTGCATATGTGCGCATATTAGTATGAAAATGAACTGTGCTTACTAGCGGTGTTACTTTCTTGTTTACCGTAACGAATGTCTAAAATATCCACCTAAATCCTCAGTGTTGTTTGTATAAAGTTTACTTTATTATTTTGGCATAATGTGAGTAGGCATTTTGTTGCCAATAAGTTTATTTCGTTTTATAAACAACATACTTAAATTAACAGTACACTTATTAAACTATGTCATACTCTATTACAGTGGCTTACTTTCAGGTTCTTTTTTATCGCTCATTCACTCTTTGCAACTCTATCATACTTTGTGCTTTGCATTCTAGTTAACATTAACATAATGTAAATAAGTTTCTCCTCTCAAGTATTTTATGTGTCTTCAGCTGTGACTTCAATCTTTTTTTCACTCATAACCAACACCTTTAAAGTGGCATTAACCTTAACGCTATGTGATTCAAAATTTGTTTAAATTTGCTAATGGCAAAATGGACTGATGTAGCAGTTTGTTGTTGGCAGTTTGTTTGCTTGAGACTTTGAACTGTTTTTCACTGATGCAATGGATGTGTAAATTTTGTTGTCACATTGTGGCGATGACAAGGAGAAACAGTCGAAATTTGCTTTGGCCGTTTTGAAATATAGGCCAAAACAATGGTAGAGGTCAATATTTTCACAAATCGAGTTTTCAACAGAATCGTGTAGTTTAAATATTATATAATTAAATTTACTCAACAGTTTTTTTTATTATTTTTTACCTTAATATGCCCAAAATCATGATTTTAGGGAGCCGCTATAACCTGGAAGTATGAAAAATTATATTTTGGTTACCCTAAAAAACACTTGCAAAATCATCTTTACTACCGACCACGTTTTAAAGCCAGCCGTGTCGTGTTTAGCATCAATAAGCTTGACTATGATTGGTCAATCTATTGTGATAGCCTTTATTTTCACCAATTAAAATCAGGTTCTTTTCATGTATACAAACTCAAGCTCTCCTTGACAACGACTATGAGAACAGCCCGATGATTGGTCGATTTGCGTCATTTCATTACTCATTGCGCATGCTCTGTAGGAGCTTGAACGCTTCCTCCTTTTTTTCATACAATTTCGGTTTAATAATTTTAATTTAAATATAACAGCAAGTATAACTTAAAATAATTATTGAATGTGTTTTTTTGAACGAATTACATTGAACTATTGAGTTTAGCATATGGGAAAAAATGTCTTTCTGTGTATTGAAGTTTGCACATATTGCCCCGAATTCACACAGGAAATAATCGTATTAATGCTAGGCCTACTACACATTTTATTGATATCGAATCTTTACGAGTCTTGGCAAAAGCATTGGAAATATAAACGACAAATGTGCCAAATATCAGCAGATTTAGAATAAGTAAAATCCCAGTTGCTAAGGAGCAAATTAAGTTACCCGGAGCCGCGAGTCAGCTAGGCTAGTAGCGCGCCCAGTTTAAACGAAGACGATGTTTATCATCGTTTTTCTCGCTTACGCTTTTCGCAAACGGGACACAAATTTTGATAATAAAATAATCATAATTTCGTAAGTACTTATCGTATAAGATTGATTTTTTCACTATCGTAAAGTTTAGAATTCATATTTTTACAAGTTGTTATTATTAAACTCAAAACTTGTTTTTCCGACTTCCGACTGTTTCCCCTTGTCACCACTACATTTATAATGTTGTTTTGGATTGGATTGTATGAAATACACTGAGGAAACCCCACTGAAGGCTTATTTCCATTGCAGTCCTTTTGTTGGTGGATTAAAGCAGCAGTGGTGGCTGGATAGTAATTTTTCCCCGTCAGACAGGCCAGGACACTGCCGTCTGAAACGTTATTTTGATTGCCAATCCCAAATATTATCTTCTAAACGCACAATTTGGGACCATACTAAATCATAAAAACTCAGCCCAGGAACTCTATTTGGGATTTTTATATTCCAAGATATCTGACCGAGCCTTTAGTCAGCCCCTTGGTTCGGACTCCCAATTGGACATGTTTGGCAAATTTCCTGGAGTTACGTACTGTTGAGCAGTAAACCAGGAGACAGTTTTCTACTCTTTAATGATACACATGGGCCATACTGCACATCAGCATCAACATCTCATTTAAAAGACATGTGCAATTGAAACTTGCATTCAACCCTCCAGCTGAAATATAAGGTATACCTAATTATGGGTTTCATATTTATAGTCCGTTAACCCAACTTTATATTTGTGCTTGAAATCTTTAGTCAGTAGTGGATTGAGACAGATTGCCTACTAACCACATTATCATTAGTAATAATGATAATAATGACATCTTATAAGGTGCACATATCCATTTCATAAAACTGCTCGCAGTACTGTTAATGTCCACCTCCAAAGCAGCCTTTTCTGGATTTTCTTTATTTTTTAATTTAAAAAAAAAAAATATTTCTTCATTAGTGTCACTTTACATTTGCTTACGTATTATGAATTGCCATTCTGCTAACCATTTCTATAATTAATGAAAGGAGAGGCCCTCATAGAATATTTTGATTGAGGAACAAAAGCAGAATCTTGTGCAAAAAGACAGTCTGACTCATTTTTACATAGTGTCTGGTTTCCCAGTGCCGTGAGCATTTGTTATATCACTGTTAGTGTACATATTATAAATTTGCCTTTATATTAAGGCAAATATTCATGTGTATACAAAAATAACAATTCATTACAATTGTTTTTGTGCTGTTCTTTTACATTTCAATGAATATTATGTTTGGGCTTGCTGTTTCTGTAGTCATAGTTACTCATAATGTTAAGATCAGAGGCAGCGAAAATTTGCTTTCGTGGTGGTATTGAGGATATACCATACGACATGCACTGTTAGTAACATGCTCAAAATTGTCACCAATATTTATTTAGTTTCTACGAATTGCTATCGTGATTTAAACTAATTACATCACAAAAGTGAATCTCTGGTACAGAAAGTCAATGTGACTCAATTACAGCACGATAAACAACAAGCAGCTTTTGTGAAAACCGCTACAAGTAGACATGCACTTCTAATCAAGGGTAGCTTTACAATTCAGTCAATTATTCAAATGCGGTTTCCATGGACACAGACATGTACAATTCGTTTACTTAATTGTATTGTATGTTTATTGTTAAGTTAAGCTATGGATTTTTTTAAGTACATTTTCAGAGCTCATCGTTGCTTATTTTGAGTAAAGTACTTAACATCGCCAATTTAAGTCCATAAACTGTACAAATTTGACCTTGATTTTAGAAATCCTACTACTGTATATACCTTTCAGGTAGAAAAGAGTTTTAGTGCTGTTTTTATTTTGTTTAAATTATTATTTTATCACTGCTTTAAATGGACTCGGTGTTTACATCTCTTTATGTTTTCTTTAGAGGACTAACATTCCAGTGTTTGCCAATATTTATCCAGTTTTTCAAATCTATCTACGATCAATACCAGGGAGTTGTCAATGTTAATAATTTGTTTTGTCCTGTATTGTTTGTTATTTATTAAATCAACTTGAGGGTGCGCTCGCTTACCCTCTAGTGTGTGAATGTTGCAAATAGTTTTGATTTTTTTTAAATATGACCACTAAAAGAAAATAGGTTGCATGGTTTTTGAAAGCATAGTTTCTTATCATTTTTCATAATATAAGAATATTTAGAAAACACTAAAATGAGATGAAACAGCAGTAGTGTTAATTGGTGTAAGGGAATATCTCGTATTTGATGAATGTTGCTATTTTCGACCACTCATGGAATGCGGAAATAAATCATTTTGCTCAAGTAAACGACACGTGACAGTAAACCGCAGAAGTTGAATGTAGAATGTTGCTCTTTTGACATTCCATATAATACCACACGAACGGAATGCGGAAATAATAATAATAAAAATAGTGAACATTTATAATGCGCCAGTATCCATCAAAGATGCTCATGGCGCAAAACAGAAGTCGGGAGAGTTGTTAACAGTTTGTAATCTTAACTAGGAAAAAAAATTAATAATAATAACTGTATCCCTGGTGGGGGAGGCTTCAGGAGTGCCTTTGCTTGCCCAAGGCAGATATTCCTAATTAGCAACTCCTAAGACTCACGGAGGGAAGGAACGTCTCACGTTTCCATATATAGGCTGCCCCTTAAAGGGGGTCCCACACCGCTGCCCTTACAAGAGTGGCCTAAACTTAATCTATGCCTAAAAGTAGAATATTGAAAAGAAAAAAAACTTAGTGTGTAATTTAGTGTGTAATTATCGTAAGGATGAAGTGAACAAAAACGTCTTAAGCTGATTCTTATATATGCTGAGGGAAGTACTTTGTTTAATGTTATCTGGTAACAGATTCCATAAATGTGGTGCAGCGGATGCAAAAGAACGTTTTCCCCAGTTGATGTGTGCGTGATTTATAGAGCAAATTTTTGGTGTTTGATCGTAGACACTCACGCCTTGGTTTGAGCGGAATAAGTAGATTTGAGATGTAGGGTAGGGATCTTGAAAACGATTCTATCAAGTTTGGGCAGCCAATGTGATTGCTTTAAAAAGGGGGTAATATGATCTCTAGGTTTAACACATTTGATAATTCTTGCTGCAATGTTTTGTAAGCGGGAGAGTCGATTGATTTGAAAGGTCTGTACAAAAGTGAATTCCACATATCGATACGTGAAGTTACAAATGCATGAATTAAGTTTTCTGTAGCTCCTTCAGTCAGGTATTTCCTAATTCGCCCAATGTTATGAAGATAGAAAAATGAAGTATTTGAGATTCCAGAAATGTGGTCTTTGCGATTCATCTCGGCATTGAGAACTGTGCCGAGGTTGCATACTTTTTGAGAACTACCAATTTTGACATACGGAATGTCTACTTTCTTACGCTGTGCCTTGGACCCAAAGACAATGAACTCTGTTTTTGATCGTTCAATTTTAGGTAGTTTGAGACCATCCATTCGCAAATTTCTTCAATACATAATTCTAATTGATGAATTACAATGTCTGCGTCTGATTGATTGGGCTTAAAAGAAATGTAAAGTTGAGTATCATCGGCATAGGCGTGAAATTGCAGATTGTGTCTTTGAACTATACTACCCAAGGGACGACAGTAAATGGAAAAGAGGAGAGGACCAAGCACGCTTCCTTGTGGCACTCCAAACAAGAGTTGACAAGGTGCAGAATAATTTTCATTGATTTTTATGCACTGTATTCTATCTGAAATGTAAGATATAAACCACTTGTATGGTTCCGTCAAACCCAACTTCTTGGAGCCTATTAAAATGCAGTGGTCCACCGTATCAAAGGCCACAGACAAGTCCAAGAGAACAAGGGCGACAAGTTTACCTTGATCCATGGCTGTTAGTATGTCCTTTTATACCTTTAAAAGTGTAGTCTCGACACCGTGGTGGACACGATATGTGGATTCTATTCTCATCAAATATTCTCTTACTTTCTATGAATGTTAATATTCTAGTAATAACAATACCTTCAGTAATCTTAGACAAGAATGGTAGGTGAGATACTGGACAATAATTACTTAGGACATCTGAGTCGAGACTTCTTTTTTAGGAGAGGTTGAATTTGATCAGATTTTAGATATTCAGGAAATGTCCCTGACGTTAAGGACTGATTATTTATGTGTGTTAAGGGAAGGGCAATAACATCACTGCATTCCTTCAGCAAAGCAATAGGTAGCGGATCAAGATCGCAACTCTTTCTAGGAGCACACATAATAATTTTCCTGACTACATTCTCTAAAACAGGCTCAAAAATTGTCAACTTAACATCACTGTTAAGTTACACTATTTTGCTGTTAAGTTACACCAATTTGCTCCAGTAAGTGACACATGACAGTGGAAACATCCATAATATTCATTATTTACCTGCAATTAAGCTAAAATATGGAATTATGTTCACTTTGTGAGCTGAAGACTTTGATGATCTATGTTGTTACAGTTTTACACACCGGTAGGTTTTGAATCCCTGACGTTATCTGACGTAGTGTTACGTTACTGCGCCTCTAGCCTTTTAAATAAGTAATTATAATATAGATGTTTTCACTTGCTGTCTATACCACAAGCGACAGGGGGCGCGATCCCCCTACATATGCCACTCTCCCTAAGGTTGATATATCAGCATTTTCCTCTGAGCTCGTTGGCTCATTGTTGATTCATTTTTTTCTTATTGTTTTGGCTCATGGCAAATTATCTCTCTCAACATAAGTATACAGTGCTCTGTTGTAGGTCACTGATTTTTATAGTACATTTTAAATGTAGCCTAGCTAGAGAGTTTATAATGATTGATTTAAAATCTGTCAATTGGATGACTGAGTTTTCATTTTGACGTCAAAACAAGATGCTGAAATTCGAGCAAGGGAAAATTTATCGGACCCCAAAGACCTTGCCCTTGGGACAAAGGATTTAATGCATTTTCTTATCCATAAACCAATTCAAACAATGGTCAAAAATGGTCCTCCCACAAATATCTGTGTTTTCCATGTGGACTCGTTAAAATGACGATGACCAATCAGTTTAAATGATGACATGGGAAAAAGTAGACATAACAGTGTCATATACAGACTTATATTCAGTACGATACTGTATATTGTTTCAGTATATTATTTTTTTAAGCATTTATGTACATCAAATATACACATAATAATATCAGCGTTTTCCATGTGAGCTCGTGAAAATGACGTCCACCTATCAGTTAATGATGAAAATTGTCTATTTTTTTGTTGAATTTTTATTATTTATTATATATTTATTCATTCATTCATTTATGTATAATTATTTGCGGATGGGCAGCTTTGGATAACAAAATCTAACCTACCATAACCAATATTTTATAATTTGATAATCATAATACAATTGCATCGCATCTCAAGAAGATTGACTTTGATACAATGGTGTGTGGCATATTGAAGCTCATTAGATGATAAATCAATTTCATTTGCAAGACTGCTACAGTGAAATGTTTCCTACAATATAGTCTCTGTTACTTCTATCAATCTTGATCATCCCATCCTTTTGTCTTTTTACCTACCCTGCCTAAATCCTACAGCCTTTTTTAGGGGCAGCACCAACAGGAGGGCTAGCTGGGCCCAGTTAATGGGGACACCTGGCCCGACCATACTGGAGTCTGTATACTATTTGAGGGGTGAGGGATTGAGAATAATTTCCTAAACTAGAGACAATTGGCCAATTGCCATTTTGGGGTATCAGAGGCGACATTTTTTCACATCATTCCCAACTATGGTGGACTGAAATAGGTGTGCCCCATCTATTGGGGGTGGATGGATCGTCTTTCTATTTTTCCCCATTTCCTTTTCTTTCTTATCCTAATATTGCCCTCATTACAACTTCTCACATCCAAATTTCTTTTTATCCTCCCTCCCTAATCCTAATGTCGTATTATAATGTCTTCATCATAACATTTTCTATCCCATTCTAATATTTTTCTTTTTATCCCAATATCTCTTTCTTCCTCAATTCTCTTGTTCTACTCAAAATGCTCTTGTACCTTTTAATTACAATAATAATGTAGGTTGTAATATTGATTTAACTTTTAAACAAAAATTCATATTAAAATGTCTTCTTCATAACAGTTTCTTTCTCATTCTAATATTTTCCTTTTTATTCCAATATCTCTCTCATCGTAAATTCTATTCTGCTGAAATGCTCTTGTACCTTTTAATTACAAAAAGTTATGTACGATATAATATGGAAGTCTTAAACAAGACTTCCATAGGCTTTGCATCATTTAATATTTGTAATTAATTTGCATTGTAATGTATATTTTCTCTTGTATTGTGTATAATAATTATGATGATGCAAAATAAATTCAAAGTGAGAAGAATAACTGGATCGATGGAAGGCTTTAATATCCTGATTGTCTGGGTTCTAGTGTGACCTTGAGTGTCTGGTTCTAAGGTGTTTGATAATTAATATCTCAATTCATTTAAATCTCTTTATATTTAGAAAAATGATGTACATTTTAATAAAGAAACATGATGGTGCAGTGGTCAAACACAGAGCTTTGCAACACAAGTGACCTAGTTCGAATCCTGTTAGGACCAATTACCATATGTCTCCTTGTGTGTAAACCGTTACACTTGAATTACCACATCTTTCAAATAAACTTTAGAACGTTGGTTTTACATAATTGTTCCTGTGAACTCGTGGCACTTTTTTTCCGGTACCCTGCTGCTACCGCCACCAGTATATTGACCATTTCCCTTGTTTATTGTGTTATATGTTTGTGGGTTAATAAGGAGATGCTGCCTCTTCTAGCTATAATAATAATAATAATAATAATAATGACTTTATTTGAAAATGGAAAACTTGATCACAGATTAAATGTGTTTTTCACAAGGCCATTTTTAAAGTAAATATTAACAAAATTTAAATTACAAAAACAACTACAAATGGGGATTGCCTCAAACACTTTGGGAGAATGAAAAACTCCCAGAAACTAACAATCTCTTGCAAATTCATGACATTTACATATGCTACTATTCTATTATCAATTGTCGCCCTGGCCATGGTACCATGCAGCAAAGTAAAATCAAATATGTTAAGACAGCTCATTTCACCAGATCTCCCAGAAATGGCTTCTAAATTGGGATCCCCATGTGCTTATAATATAATAAAATGAAACTACAAAAGTTTAAAAAATTATTATGAATTTGTTTTTGTTTTGTATAGGCATCAGTTATGAGCGGAAGTGAAGAGTCGCAACTTATCATGGGAAATGGAGGGTGAGTTTACAGTTTCATTTTTATATCATTTGTATTCTTAATGATAGATTAATTTATACTATTTTTTTTGTCTTGTTCCAAACTAACTGTATTTTTATGTATTATGATGCTTGATAATACTTTGTATTTCAATTGTATTGTAAATGTCAACATGCAAAATTCAGTTGAATCAAATTAGAATTCTTATTCAAAACAATAATAATGATTGTTTTGATGAAAATGTCCAATCTACTTTAAGATATTGTTCGCTTTCCTCACAAACTTGCATTTTTATCTTAATGGCAAGCTTCCCGCTGGATCTAAGTTGAAATTAATTGCGAAAAGCCCTATTTTTGGATGAATTGTTATTATTGTTGTACTGTATTTATTATTATTAATATGCGATGTTCTTTTTTGTTGAATAATTTATTCTATTTCTAATGTCAAACTAAGAAGAACACTCAAAACAACTGATCTTAAAAGTATACTGCTTAATAATCCCCACGTCAATTCATGTACAATTACCATTGTTGATAGCGTACTAGGAGAGGGAATCAACTGATGTTCCAGTGATTTGCCTAAGGTACCAAAAAAAGATTGAATTAAAGCCCCATTCCTGGCAAATTTGCATTACTCTAATTATTATTATAAAACATGGAAAAATATTGGCATAAATTTTACTTTTACGCAAAAGGATAAAAAAAATAAATAGACTATTTCTCATGGCTATCTAGCCTGGCCTGTGTTGATAGGTTAATGTTTCCGGCGGCTGCTATATTTCTTTACAGACCTATCGTAAAATCAAACATAACAAATTCATCCATGTTTATTTTTTGCGTGGAACAAACAAAAAAAATCAAATTTCAGTCTTATTTTACTTTTTTTTCATGTTCGGGAATGTCTAAATTCAGTTAAACTAGCAATTACATATTATATTTATAAATCTTAAAACATATATAAAAACCAGATTTTTCTTAACAACTGAAATTTTGCCGGGAATGGGGCTTAAGACCCACGATAAGAGAAAGGAAACTTTGTAAATTTTACTAGACCATAAGTATTTTGGAAATTTATCATAGAAACTGACTAAAATCACAAATCCAGCATTATTGCTTGCTCTGTTTACCAACACTTTTCAGCTGACGCATCTAAGTTTTATGACATTGGAGTTTTATTTATGCCTTAAATTGACAAATACAATTCAATAATATGATGAGTTTTCATCGGAATTATGAGGTTTGATGCATCATTTGAAAAACCTATTTAAATTGTGTTTTGACTATAATGGATGATGCACTCAACAATATCGACTGCTTGGTAGGCTGTTGCACAGTAATCAAGTAGTTTTACATTGTACTGCAGCCTAATAATCTTGGCTACCATAAATGTTAATTATTTTTTTCATTTTCGAAAGAAATGTTATTGCTAATCTTTTTGTTATTTTTTGTTTTTTTTGTTATTTTTGTTTTTTTTAAATTTCTCTACAGTGTTATTCAAATCAAA
Organism: Anneissia japonica; assembly: GCF_011630105.1. Classification (NCBI taxonomy): domain Eukaryota; kingdom Metazoa; phylum Echinodermata; class Crinoidea; order Comatulida; family Comatulidae; genus Anneissia; species Anneissia japonica. The sequence goes on from NW_022685220.1 coordinate 1,550,207, forward strand.
ATTTATATTTTGACTTTAGAAATACAGTCAGTCATAACAAAGTATCATCAGCGCAAGTCAATTGGCAGTTTTATTTCCAAGTTTGTAATTAGGAAAATATATAAGGGCTGGTAAAGGTTATCCTAATGTTGCCATCTTTTTTTTTTTTTTTTAAAGTTACATGCTTAGCAATGAAATAGATTGTTGGTCCAAATCATACCTAAGTGTATTTCATATGTTCAAATAACCTCAGCATTCAGAGACTAGAGCAGCAGTTGTCAGAATTGAGACTGTAGGGCTATAGTAAATCTGACAGGAGGGTCCACAGCTTTGTGAAATGAACAGGCACGTAACCTTGCAAAGCTTAAGTAACCTTGCAAAGCTTACGTGGACGACAGAGGGATCTTCTTGAAGTCCAGGTTTGAAATTCCTGGTGGTGTCCAGGGGGTGATTTGCCCTAATCAATGACACCCTGGTTGCACTTTGGTGGGAGGGGTAAAATACTTTTCTTGGTCAGTGTTTCAAATGACTTAAACTACAATATAATTATATAGATAATCACACTCTTTGTGATTGGTGAGTATATCTGATATTTGTTTGATGAGAGAAATGAAATATATGGCCCCAAAAATATCTCTATTTTGTTTCTCCCTAATGCAATATTTCCATTTATTATTTGTTAATAATTATATGCGTGCGAAAATTAAAGATTCCATAATTGAAATATGACACTATCCTCATTTATCTTCAGTTGACACTCAAAATCAACAAGCAAGCAAACAATGAAAATAAAACATTCATTCTCAATCCATAAAACAAATGTCAACTAGTTTATTGTCCTGCCATTTAGATAATTCACAAAATTTATTGGCATTTAGAATGTTATTATGTTGGATATAGTATCTGTTTCTGTGTAGTAGAGCTAACAATATCTGTTAAGGCCATTAGTATACTGTTATTATTTTTATTTGTAAAAAAAGTTGTATTTTTTTTATTTGACAATTTTTTTAGCAATCTTTATGATATAAATGTGATGCCTGACGAAAAGCCATCGAGAAGGATATCAGTGGTAATAATTGTAACTTGCATCATTTAAATCTCTTTCCCAGTAAGACAGTCACTCCCGTTTCCTCAAAATCATTCTTGACTATTCAGCTTTTTTCTTGGCACTTATTTGGCTTCTCATTTCAGCTGGCTGATATCAAATCCACAAGTTTATTAATGCGAAATTGCAATACATGTATAAAAAATCTTTCTCAGTTCACTGTGGTGGTTAAGCTCAAATTTTGGCTTGCCAGAAAATCAAAAACTTTCAGATATGACTTTGCATAATGATCACTAATTCAAATATGGTAGAAATAATAATATTTTTTATAAACATTTCTGGATAATGGTAGGTCAGCACACAATAGATGCCAATTTTTTTCTCCATTCCTATTTAAATTTACACAGCTTTCAACCATCTAATATATAGATTTTGGCACTTCATTTGCACCTAATATTTAGATCTTTTTTTGTAGTTCATGCATTCTCTAAACCTAATATTTTGATTCATAAATATTTGTTTCTCTATTTTTATTATGCTACTGTTTACACGAGACAGTCCGCGCAATGGACCCTTCTTCGGTATTGATTCAATTTCTGAAATACCGGAACCTAGCAGATCGATACAGGTGGTGAGGTTCTCTTTTTATCTTTGATGGTGTTGGCCATGTTTATTGTATGTAAAGTTGTTTAGAGGTTTGCAACATATTCAACTACTCTGCATGATCGTACTTCTGTCTGTTTTGTTGAATGTGGTATTATTATCTGACATCATGGTATGGTCTCAATTTTACGGTATCAGTGATAATAATTAATAACGATGAAGATAATATTAATATATAATAATATATAGTTAATTATTTTTATTATTTTTAATGATTTTTATTCATACCTAATAAAAAAGATTTCTTATTGGTAGTTGTGGTAAGCATAACTTTTTCCCTTCTAAAGTTCCTATATTTCACTGTGACAAGCCAAGAATAAAAATATATTTATTTAAAATCATTTTTATCTACGGTCAGCAGGTTTGCCAAACATGGCATGAACAATATTTCGCCAAAGATGTCGTAATACGGTAATAGATCAACATTTAAGTCCTTTGAACTCAACCCTATTAATTATTATAATTAAAGTTTTCGTGGAAAAGATTTGTTCTGCATGGAATGATTCGTCAAATTGGCACTGGTAGTATGTAGTATTAAAAATAATAATAATAAATTAGACTTATTAGCATACACTATTTCACAGTCCCAAAGTGTATTAACAGAAATGCTATATATCTAGCATACTGTAGATTATAGTTATGAGACCCTTGACCTACTGTAGGCCTTTAATAGCTATGTCAGATTAGCTTGACTCAGTTTAGTTGTCTAATTTTGTTGTCTAAATTTGTTGTCTAAACCAGCCAGGGATGGCTTACATTTGGCATGCAAGCGCTCTCAACTAAACCCAGACAAGGTACCCAAGTTGGCCCATCATTGACCCATGGGTTGACCTTAGATTGGCATATTATACCTTCTCATGGTAGCCGCTGATTAAAGCCAATATCAGCTATGCAGATAATGTTAAAGCTAGATGATTTCCACTGGCTGAGTTAAGTCAACCCTAGTTAAAGGCTTGTAGTGTGGACATCTCAATGCTAGGCATGAGGCTCATTCCAGATATGAGACTCAAACCATGGCAGTGGCATCATTTGGCGGGGGAGCACTTCCTTTCAAAAATTACTTGCGCCCTTCTAGATGCCCCCTAAAAATCATGGTCATGTTAAAAAGCACCTAAAATCACCCTATATTGCTAGTTAGCGCCCCTCAACTGATCATCGAGCCCCCACTTCACCTTCGTGCCCCCATTAGCACCCCATTTCAAGACTCCTAGATACGCCACTGAAACCAAGAGTGAGACTCCCAATTCATGCAATGTCACAGTCAATGCCATAGCCAGGATTTGCAAACAGTGCGGCACAATATCAGGGTGGACCCACTTTACAGGTAAATTCTAACAATGTGGACCCATTTTCTAAAAAGGTTACCCATTTTATGCAAAGATATGAAAAATCTGGACCCATTTTTCTTAAAATTTTACCAATTTTATGCTTAATATGAGAAATCTGGACCCATTTTTCAAAAAGTGAACCCATTTTATGCATAAACTTGCAAAATGTTGACCCTTTTTAAAAATGTGGACCCATTCTTTGTGGACCTACAGGTATAAGAAAAATTGTGTGGGACTCCCAACAGTCACAATAAAGCCCCTTTCAAACAAAAAATGCCACAATTATACCGTAGTCACGCCGGCGCTATTGCCGGTATAGACCCTTTCAAACAATTAGTAAATTTCGGTATTAATACCGTATCCTGTCTGAAAGGGGTCCCACGCGAAAGGAGTATTTTGCGTTTGAGAACAAAGAGGGCGCAATTTTATATTGGCAACCCAGTGTGCAGCAAAAATGTTTCGCACTTTGACCTCTAATTTGTTATGCTTCAATGTGTAAGATGGCAATGAACCGCTACGTAATTAATGCGGTATTTTGACTAGGTCCCGAGGAGGTCTAACCTAAGCCGGCATTTAGGAGTATTTACCCTCTCCCATAGAATGCCAGCGTTCGCGAAAAACGGTAAAATTTATATTTTGACAATAAGAAGTATCCAATGTAGACTAGATTATACCAAATGATAAAATGTAAAATAGAAATATTTTTAAAAATAAACTACTAAATCACATTTGTCAGTACTCATGGTGATTTTTATCAATTTATTAATTTTATTAACTCATCATTTTTAAACATACTGTATCTTTATTAAGATACTTGACTGTTAGTGATCTAACAAAGTATTTTACTATATGAGTATACTGATATTATATTGTGTTACTTATTTTTTTATAATGTATTTAGAAGAATGTTATTAGCTGTGTAACACAATGTATTTCGTTATTTTCTGTCTCATATTATGTGTATCAATTTGTACATTAATTTTGCATGTGTATGTTGTGTGAGTATAGCATACACATGTATAGTTGTATGTGTATGTCTTAATGTATAACATTTCGTCAACAGATTTTCTATTAAAGCATTTCCCCCCCAGGTTTAAATATAGTGATACATGACAGCTAATTTTAGGGGGAAACCACCTAGAGGTTTAGTATAAGTTAAATTTATTTTGAGCCGCTGTGAGCACAGTCTGAAATATCACTTAAATCTAGACATGGTTGTTTTATTGATGCTTAACAAAATGACAACCAATGTTGGCAATGTAAAATTTGGTGTACATTAAGAAAATCATGTAAATTTTTCATGAATTCTAGTATTTAGGGTAGAATTACTGTCGGCAAGATTAAGTATAAGGTTGAGCAGACGATAACTGCAAATTACCATTCAAACAACGTTCTTAATTTTGTAATTCTAGTCAAGCGACATAAATTGACCTTCTAACTTAAGTTGAATATATAAGAAATGAAAAATCGCAACACTTTTAAGACTAACTTTAAAATGTATTGCTCTATAGCTTTTGTGCAAAGATTGTCATTTCTTTAGATTAATTATTTTTTTTCATTTTGAAGATCAATGGAAAGATTTGATATGGCATTACTTTTAGTCAGAATGATACTGTAAAGCATACAGTAATGATTGAATTAATATCACCAAATAGCACATACCAGCAATGATGACAACTGACATACTGGAAAAAAAAAAAAAACAATAATCTCCTACTTCCGTTGAGGTTTGTCGTATCCCTGATGTGATATATGCAATTACGTTTGGAATTAAATGGTTTTGATAAATAAATAGCAACTACTCACCCAGTTTACACAGCAAATCTATCCCATCAATGCATTAATTATATAATTAGTGAAGCAAAATTAATGTCATTTTATCTGAAGAGCATTCACATTGATATGAGGATGTGTAATCACCATTTTTTAAAGTAGCAATATTGCCATTCCTGTAGGTTTTTTTTTAAAGTATGTCAGGGCATTTATCTGGATTAGGAACAGTTTTTTTTTTTAATAAAGCCTTACAGTTGTTTTATCAAGTTCATTTCATTTATTAGTGTTCTCCAATTTCAAAGTTTGATCTCTTAAAACGAAGAATTTAAGATTAGAAATGCTGAATCCTAATTTCTTCAGATTGTATCAGTGTATTGTTGTAATGAGATTGTGCTTTCACTGCATAGTTAAAGGTGCATTGCAATGAGTTTAGGTTTAAAGCTGTTTTATGTTAGACACTTTGGCTGTGTTTATACTACACACTAAATACGAACACGGATTCACGTCCTTGAATGTGTTTACGCTAGCCGAGACGATCCTCCAAACGTCGGCGTTTATACAACACACCATTACAAGGGCTAACACGCCAAAGTACTTGCAAAGTATCATATAGCGCAATGTGTTCTGGGATACAGGGTCAGATCGTACTTCCGCTCAATTCGCGCGGTTTGTTTTGAAGGAGTGGATAGTTTACTGTTGTTAATCGATTGTCTTTTATATTCCGATATTATTTTTTCTCGTAATACAATTTTGTTTTTACTTCACTGGTTATTTTATTTAACGTTCCCCAAAAATCTTATCCATCTCCTCGAAGTACACCCACTCTGAAGGGGGGTTTCCGGACTTGTTGTTAGCGTTTGCTGCAGTGTATTGTCTCCGTAGATTCTTGCATTTGTTTATAATCTGCTTGCTTGTGAAATCATAGCCACATTCCTTTAATTTTTTGGCTATTTCTGCGTATATGGACGCATTTCGCCGAGTTCCATCTAGCCCCTGTTGGATGTTCTCCTCCCCCCAAATATTTATTAAGGCACGGGTCGCACCTCAGTGTATTGTTGTAATGAGATTGTGCTTTCACTGCATAGTTAAAGGTGCATTGCAATGAGTTTAGGTTTAAAGCTGTTTTATGTTAGACACTTTGATGCTATGGTAATTAAGTTTTAAGTAGTTGTTACTTAATTTCAGGTAAAGGACAGATCTTCTTTCATCTGGCAAATAATGATTGCAAACAAATGCAGGAGGTTTTCTATTACATCATCCATTAGATTCAGTACTCAAATACAGAACTTTCCAAAGTCAAGCAGCATTGTATCAATACTGCAGTGTCTGATAAAATAATAAGAAAGTATGTGTAGACACCTTCTCCCCCCCTCCCCACTCAGTTGCTTGAGCTCAGTAGCTTGAGCTAGCTACAATCAGGAGATTTTCTCAAGGTGCATGAATGCATGTGGCACAGTATTTAAGACTTAAGCTTCTAAACTGTAAATACTGGGTTCATGCTTCCAGGTTGGTTCTTTTTGCTTGGCTACATATATCTGCTCTGTGATATTTAGCAGTTTAGGACCAATGCAATGAATTGATTCTTTTTATATTTTTTACATGTTTATACAATATGGTTGATAATGATACACTTTCTGAATTTCTTCAACATTGGTTTTTAGTTATGTTAGGGGTTTTTCACAATTATCAAAATTTTCACAAGCGTAAAAACAGTACTCTTTTTCAGTACCCCTCCCTCTGCTCTGAAAGTGTACAAAAAAGTATTGATTTTGCAAAAACATTCTTCATTTTTTTGTGAAGTCAACTAAAATTAATGTACCTGGGTACTTGAAAATTGATATTATTATTCATTGTTACATTATATTTTTACCATTATTTTACATAATGCATGTTATTTTGAATCAACATTTTTATGCATATATAAAAGTGTACAAATTTTAAACCTCCTCCCCCTAGCATAGTGTTTGTAATTGTGAAAATGTTGAAAGACCTCTAAATATTAATGTTGATTGATGGAAATTTGTGGGTGCTTCTTTCAATTATTTTTTTCCACCTTGCTAGAATCTAGAGTTAATTTTCTTAATCGATGGCATACTTCTGGTGACTTTAAGGCTTATTAGATATAATAGAAATTTTATATAAATATAATTATATGTAAAAAAATATCAGCTCTAAACCATCTTGCAATAATTATTATATTGAAAAAATATATAGCACTTTCAGTCATAAATAAAGTAAAAGAATTCAAGCTTTGGCAAATCATTCGCCGTTGAAAAAGGCCAACAAAGATAACTTATATTTGATGATAATGTTGAATGTTTAGAGTGTATTTGCATAATTGTTTGATTGATTGTTAACATTATTTCTAATTCTTTGCTATGATTCATCAGGAGAAGGGGTTGAAACCATTATGTTTGGTATGTAACTTTAATCATTTGCATCAAATTATGTATTCTGCTTCATTTTACTCGCATTTGGTTCTCGTTGGTTAGCATGCAAAGTTGTAGCCCTTTTTTTAGATCATGTATTTTATGAATTTTGTACATGCTTTACGTAGTATGCTGTATTCTTACGTACAGTGTAATTTCTGTATGATTTTTGTTGAGCTGAACAGCTTACTGTGTTCTTCCCATCAATGCTATTTGTATACTACTTAAAATCTTTTTTTAGCTATCCTTAAATATGTAAAACTCATGTATTCTTAATTGGTAAAATAAGATGATATTTCTTTTTTCCTATTATTTTTCTCTCATGAGGGTTGTTAATACTTTGTAGTCATTTACTATGGTATTTGGTTATAATGATTGCAGTGTGAAAAAAATGTCTTCATGGGTGTTCTTTTTTTTTGTATTCCGTCATTCCACGTATTAATTTTTTCACTATATTTCACCAACAACATATGATAATGACGGCAAAAACTTTCTTTGAAAAAACCAAATGTGGCCTATTTAAGATGGAGTGCCCAGTAATTGTTTTATAGGCGCCGTTGCTTTGGCCTCTATTTTAATTGCCATCCTATCCTGTAGCTGCTGCCCTAGTCATAGTGGCTTGCCCTCTACTTAGACATCCAGCCTATCGACTGCCTTGGCAAGGGCCATGTGATTCAGCTGCTGCCCCGTAGCCTGTAGGAACCACACTCCGACTGCTCTGAAGCCTCAAGGGTGGTATGAAATGTTCCGATAATCCTATCATAATAACTTGTCGTCCCTTAGACGCTACCTTAATTTCATTACCCACTAATGTGATTATATTCTGGCAAGTACTATAACATTGGAATTGAAAATAGTAATTTATAAAAATTAAATTAACTATATAATATAACTTATTGTTGTGTTGGTGATGCTGGTAAAGTGATTAAGATGCCCAACCTTCAATCTTAGAGGCCCTGGTTCAAATCCTTCAAATTTGAGGATTTTCTTTGTAGGTTCTAGGTGCAAGCTTATCGACTTTAAAAAGGAACACAAAAATGGGTCAAGTTTTGGGGATGGGCTTGCTTTCTGAGATTATAAAATTCAAAAAGTATTAGGCCTACAGATAGATCCAGCTTGGATCTAACAAATCCAGACAATTACAGTATAAAATGCTGCATTTCTTAGTCTCATGACACTGCATATTCTGTGATTATTAGCTGAATAACTTATTGTAATGTTTACTCTAATGCATAAATTGATGAATGTTGAAAAAATAAAATATTAGGCTATCCATGTTGATCTAAAAATAACATTTATTTTGATGTGTTTGCTTTTTTTCTAGTAAGTTATTAGCTTTTATTAAAAAAAAAAAAAACTTAAAATAATGCAATGTTTCCCTTGTCAATTTATAAATGCGTAAATAATATATTCCTAGACTTTAAGACTTCTAATTTGGTGGTAATAATGAGAAAACCATAAATCAATGAAATTAAGTGGTTTTTTTTTATCTTCCTCTCATTGGCAGCTAATAATTTGTTTATATCCTTGAATTAAGGAATCATTTTAATTTAATTTAAATTGCTTTCGTGGACAGTGTATTTTTAACATTTATATATGATAGTAAGATTTTAATTGGAATAATTTTTGCAATAAAATTATATATCAAATTATTAATAAATATTGTTTAATTACAAAAACAATCATTTACAAATGTAAATGAATATTTTAAGATATTTAAAGAAAATTAAATTAATAAGAATTTTTAGTTTGGTGAAATTGCAACTTTACTAAAAAAATAAATAGTAAATGTAATGAAGTCAATAATATAAAATAAATATTCAATGGAGAATAAAATGAAATTAATCGAACATTAATAAGGTAAAATGAATAAATGTATTTGAATGTATGTCTATTGTAGTTGAACCTTGTTCTAATTAGCCACAAAGAATTAAATATTCCTTGAGTATAAGCCCATGTCCATTATAAGCCCAACCCCTACTTTACACTCAATTTTACGTACCTTTTTTTCTTGGGCAAAAGGCTAAGGTATGACCTGAATGAGTCTTAGCTTTAAAAAATCAAATATTGGCTTTTAATTATTTATATTATAATTTTTCATAATTCCCTTTTAATTCTTTCCTGTCTGCAGAAAATTCATGTCTATAAGAACTGTCTCTTATACACATCTAGATGTGTATAAGAGACAGCATATATGCTGTTGCACTACCACTGAAATAATGCTCTCCATGGTTTTGAATATGACAGCCGTAGGAGTGTGATTGAGTTGGATGCTTTCAACCACAAATGTTTTCGATTCAATTAAGTGTTACTTCACATTGATATTATTTCCAATGGAATCTTAGCCTAGCAGGTTAAAGGCTATATGCTGCTGTTTAATGCCTTCTTTAAAAGGATAATTCAAAATTTCATAAATTATTGACTTCCCTTGGGAGAAAATTGTGACACTTACTATCACTTGCACAAAATGAATTTGAAATTCTGAACATCAAAAGACTTTAACAGGTTAATTACAATGAAATCATTAGGGTGAAAAAAGCGAAACTTATTGCAAACACTAATCAACACTAACATATTAACAAGATTATAAATCATATCACAACTCTTCCAAATTGAATGTCAGTGCCCTGTAGACTATAAGTTTGTAGGTTGAACCCTTCATCACAATTTCTCCAAGCAGAACCTTTTACCATCGGTTATCTTTTTCTTTCTTTCAACTATCATCTTTAGTTTGTCCTGTCAATCAACTTTTTGAGTATACCAACTGGTCTTTTGACTTGCAGCTTTTGTCTTTTTTTTTTTTTTTTTTTTGAGACATATTTCATATAACCATATCAATTTGATTGATTAATTTCAATAATAATCCTTCATGTCCTAAATATATCCATCACACCGTAAAGATGTAAATACAATTCTGTGCATTTTGTTTTCTCTGGGAATTACATTACATTTAACATTACATTACATTATGACAAACACTGCAAACTGAACCACGTTCATATTGTCAGAAAATATATAATATATGCGCAACTATTATTGACTTTGGTAAAATAAAACTTTGGTTGTGACAATTCATAAATCCATCCCATCCCATCCTCCCCTTCTTTTAATTTCCATGTAACACTTTCCACATGGCAGGGATAGATCCAGAGGAAAGGGCATGGGACATTTTTGTATTAGTAGATATTGAAAAATGTGTGGTCCTGCATCCAAAATCTGTTCCGGTTGCGCTTGTGCAGTAGTTGTCTAAAGGCCAACTTAGACAGCGTTGTACGACGCAGCCCAACGCGATTTGTTGTCGCATCGGGTCTGTGTGAGTTAAATGCTGACGGGATGGTGTGCGTCAGGGGCAGTCGCGTCGTAGAATATTAAACATGTTTAATATTTCTCAGGATGGCTTAAAACTGTCCCCGACGATAAATCGGGTCGGGCTGCGTCGGCCGACGCTGTTTGAGTTGGCCTTAATATTCATACGTTCAGTTTCAGATGCATTACATGGTTGGTATATTATTATTGTTGTCTTTGTAGTTGTTATGTCACTCTTTTTGTCATCTCACCACACTTTATCTCAAACACATTATTTTTTTAAAATCCAGCTTTATTGCTTATAATTTCTATGTAAGCAGTATGTTATTTTACTTTATACATTTATATGCTTGAGGCTAAGCTCATACGATGCGATTGGCGTGAATAACGCAGCGTGAACATTAGTGCCTGGTTTTAGCTTGGTATGAAACTGCCCCACAAAAGTACCACCTCGGACTTGAGTCACTGAGCTTATGTTTGAACATGGCCACAAGCATATTTGCATTTTTTTTTTACTGTAGAGAATTAAATTGGTATTTCCTAGTCTTGAATGTCATAATTGCATACACACTTTAACCTGCTATCAACAGCAATGTTGAGACAGTAAACATTACATCTGTTGATACTAGTAAACATTGCATCACAGCTTCTAATAGCTTAAACAGCTCAGGATGCTGATATGTTAAACCTTCATAGATGGATGAATGTGGGCTTACTATAATCATCCTTCTATTCAAGGGTGCAGATCTGTTTTGAAAGGTGGGGGGGTGGGGACAGTTGTAGTGAGTCCACACCCACCTCCACCCCACCAAAATTTGAGGAACATTTATGAAGTTTATTTCAACAATATTCAGGCATCCTCTTGATCTTTGTCTAAAAGTGGGGGACCAACCCTTAAAAATTTGTGGGGAAAGTGTCCCCCATTATCTGCACCCATGCTTCTGTGGAATTGTAATCATCCAGAAATCTTCAACCTGTGATTCGCTGTTGCTTTTTTTTTTTTGGCAAATTGCCAAGTAATACCACATGGAAAAACCACTAATATTATTGGTTTAATGTACATAAGATATTCTATTTGAATTCAAAATTTTCAAATTTATGAAAGTAGGTTAGGTTTCCAATATTTTTTATGCCTGGTTTAATGAGATTCTTTCCGTATTTTTATCATTTTTATAGTCCCTTGTGCGGAATCCAAGGCCAAAGACGTCACCTCTGGTAACAAGACCTTCACTGAATGATAATGAATTAGTAGGTCGTCTTTTCTGTATACCAACAGCATTGCAATTTTCAAAATGTAAAGGCTCCCGATATATTTGATTAAAGCAGCAAGTATAATAAACAAGATTGTGCCGAATAAGTAATAGCAAATGAAGCCGAACTAATCCAAGCACTCATTCCTTTAGCGTCCCTAATGACTCGGTGTGATCCTTTCTACTTACGTGGCAATTACTGTACACAGGTGCACGTACTCTTGAATGCAAAAAGTACAGTATGTATGCAGATGATTTTGATTTCATAACTGTTAAGCTATGTCCTATCAGTGAGTTATCGACTTGCGAAGCTCAGAAGACAAATCGCTGTTTTTCTTCGGCTTGACCCAGTTAATTAGAATGCTACTCTGATGTCTCAATGAAGACAGTCTGAAATACACACAATTGAGATAATGAAATGAAAATGCAATGACCTTTACAATTGACTAATGTGTCATACAATTTTCCAAATATATAACTTTGAACATTATCGATTATTAATTATTGATATTTTTTATTGTTGTTATACCTATTACTATATATTTTGGCACTTTATTTATCCCTCTTGATTGATTGATTGACTGATTAATTAATATTATAATTTTTCATAATTCCCTTTTAATTCTTTCCTGTCTGCAGAAAATTCATGTCTATAAGAAGACATTGCAAGCTCTTATCTACCCCATCTCCAGTACAACACCTCATAATTTTGAGGTTTGGACAGCGACCGCTCCCACCATGTGCTACGAATGTGAAGGGGTATTGTGGGGGATTGCAAGGCAAGGTGTACGCTGCACTGAGTGCGGTGTCAAGTGTCATGAGAAATGTAAAGACCTTTTGAATGCTGACTGTCTTCAGCGTAAGTAACAGATTACGTTTACAGAATTTTTAGCTTCGGAGAGTCTTTAGTAAAATCCTTGAAACATACTTTGTTCATTTGAGACCATCCATTAGTTTTATGTAGGCAACCTAAATCCTAACAGAGCAGTTTGAAAATGTTTGGAAATATTTCAAATGTGATTAGTTTCTTTGGTATGAGCCAAGTGCAAAAATACTCACACCATAATTTCAGAGTTTTGGAATGGAAATACTAAACTGTTTGTGATTCTAATAACAATTCTGAAAGTGTTGAACAAAGTATGAAATATTGCACTGTATTAGAGTCAACTTGCTAGCTAGACCTACACCAGGCTACGGTACCTATAGGTCTTCTTTATAAAGCCTAGAAACTGTCATCGAGGCACTCCTACAGTAGGTCATAATGCTACTTTTTTTCCTGTGTATAAACTATAAAGCCTACACTGAACTAGTACTCAATTTGGTGTTGAAAGTTGTGGGTATATACTGGTACAATCAAACTTCACATGCTGATGCCATCATTATGCTGAATCTGCATTTCCTTCCATCATCATCATCACGATCATTATCATCATCATCACGATCATTATCATCATCGTCATCATGACGATGCTTGGTAAAGCTGACATTGGACACCATTGCATCATGATGTATTCATTTTTGATTAACTGATTGATTCTTGTCATTTAGTCTTGTCCCGATATGCTAGAGGTTTTTAAGTAATTAATTTAAATATAGAATACTTGCATTCATGTTTATATTGGTGATGCTTCTCAGTGACAAGTTATGTTTCAGCTCCTTTTTTCTTAGTTTTATCAGTGTAATTCTAGTTAAAGTGTTTTTGTCATAAGTATACAAGGAATCATGAGTTCCAATTGTGCAAGTTATTCCTTACTGGAATAATACCTCCTTTATGAATGGGAAAGAAATATATTAGTATTTAAGTTTGTTTGTATACTCTTAGTAATTAATTATATAGCTTTATTTTTCATTTATATTTTTCTGTAAATATATTTAGTGATAGAAACTATTTTTGAATTGAATATACCCACCATAGTTGACTGATTATTAGCTGTTTGTAACTACAGTTTCAGGTTATATTGTTTATCTGTTTGTTCTTTTTTTCCACTTGCACACTGTGTTTTACACTTATTATAGGTGATTGTTCCTTTCTGAGCATTGCATACTTTTTTTTTTGCATGTATACTACATTGCTTTGGAAGTGGGGGGGGGGTTGATTTTAGTGGTGGTGGTATTGTTTGATTCCATCACTTAAGAGCTGATAAAGGCCCTGAGATGATGTTGAAAGTAAAGAAAACAAAACAAAACACAAAACTTTATCCTATTTTTAGCAAGACAAAGTTAGATAAAATGCCCATATTATTATTTATTATATGTTTACAGTATTATTGTTGTTATAGTTCATACTAAAATTTATATAAATTTCTCACTTTAAACATATAGCTGAAGATATCCAAGTTTCAAGGAGTCCGTATTTTTGTTGTTGAGTTGGGGAGGAGTACAGGATTTTTTGTATTGTTTTTTTGCATAGTGCTTTGGTGATACTGTATTCTAATTTTTGGGGGTTTTTTTTTTTATATAAAGACATTATTTCATCCAAACATCATCATCTCTATTATTACATTAAAAATAGTGAAAAACATACCTTTGTTCAGTCAATTTTGTATAATTATATAAAGATCAAACTGTGTGTGTTTCTCTTAGATCCAACTTGTGTGATTATCATATGATTATCGTATGCCAAGTAACCCTTTTTGTCTGTGTATTCCAATTTCAGTCTCCATGTCTAAAACAAGCAGTAAGTTTGTTATATCTGTATTCTTTACATTAAAAAAAAAAATCATTATTCTTTATTGCATTTATACTCCTTTACAATTGCACTCTTTGAGGTGAAACTGCTGGTCTTCCTTATTTTTACTTATTTTTTTCCTTCTTTTTCTTTCACAATGCCTTGTGTGATATAGTAGTTTTCATGTGTTTCTCATCACATTTTTTTCTCTTCACATCTGTTGTCAATTCAGTGTGTTTGCATGTCAATATGCAAATTCATATGCAAATTCAGTGACAAGTACAATGATATATTCAAATGAACTGAAATGATTTATTTACAAGATTATTTTTTAAAGTAGGTTAAAGCTAATAACACACAATGTCTCTGAACTGCTAAGTAATGATGTCCCTTTTGAAATCAGACACTACATCAAACACTTAATTGAACGCTTCCTTCCAAACACATTTAATTCATGCATCACATGACCTAAGTACATTAAAATTTTAAAATAAGTACAAAGTAAATTTAAAGTGTCATTTCAAGGTGTTAAGTGCTGTGATACCCAAATGGATAAAGTGCGCTATTAAGCTCTCATTATTTTAAAAATCCATTGGAAACAGAGTGAATGTTTATGGAAACAAGTTTGAAAATTTAAAAAAAAATAGAGAACAGAGACAATTATCATTAAAGCAAAATATGTTGAAATATGGACAAAAAAATTGAAACATAGAAAACAATAGAGGTAAACTTAGTCACAAAATGATATGTAACAAAGTGAAGGCTACACAGACACAAAATAGAGAATAACAGAAATACACTGGAAAATGAAATGGACACAAATTGAGAATTTAACAGACACTGAATAGCATAACATGGACAGAAAATAGAGCATAACATGGAACAGAGAATACCATTGACAAAAATGGAAAATAACAAATATAGAATGGATGTTCACAAAAAATATAGAATAACAGACATGAACTTGAGGATATCTTAGATTTATAGATAGACACAAAATTATTAATGATATAATTAATAGCAGACACAGACTTGAGAAAACATGGACACAAAATATAGTGTAGCAGACACGGAATTGAACAAACATGGACACAAAATGGAGTATTGCTATTTATTATGACAATATCCAGACACACCTTATCCCTGAATAAACAATGTAAGTAGAAAAAGTAATTAGTCAACGTGTGTGTGTTACTACAGCATTTCAATGCATGACAAACAAGTAGCTGGCTATGTCAAGTTGCCAGATACATATTGATTGCCCCCCAATTATTTCCATTAGATTAAGCTTATGAAAATTAGAAAGTGTCGGTACAACAATGAGACCAAGTATATCCAGTCATAAAGTAATTAGCGCATATTTTGTTATCATTATCATTACCATCTTTAATATATTTTCATCATTTTCATGAGGTTCACTACCACATGATTGTTATTATAATCAGCTTTATCACCAGAAGAACCATAATCATAATCAGTATCATCATCATCACCTACATTGTTATCATCATCATCATCATCATCATCATCATCATCATCGTCTTCTTCATCATCATCATCATCTATGTTGTCATCATCGGCTTCATCATTGCTATCATCATTATTGCCATGATCATCGTCATCATCATTATTGTTACCATTACTATCATTATCACTATTGTCATCTTCATCATTACCATCATTATCATCATCATCACCACCATGGTGACTGTCAACATAATCGCTATGTCATCAACACCTTTCACAACTATCAACATCATCACCATCTTCAGTACACTATAGCCATGATTACCACCATTATGGCTATAATTAGGTTACTAAAATCAAACAAATTTATATTACAATCACCATATAACTGTCATTGTGACCAGGGGCCGATTATTTTCGGAAGCCTAGGAAATAGAAAATTTTTGCGGACATTCCCCCGACAAGTGTTGTCTCGATCGGCCCCACTTTTGGACCCCCCTTTCGGACATCTCTCTGGATCTGCCACTGGTCACCACCATCATCATCATACTCAACATCCCAACTATCAACATCCCAACCGTCATCATCACCATAATTCATTGCCACCAATTATCAACACCAAACTCACCTCATCACCTACACCATAACCATGATCACACTACCATTCCGATTATGATCACAATCACTACAGTCAACATTATCATAATTAACACCATTACAATCACCACACAACTATCATCATCATCGTTTTTACTATTTAAAATCACTAATATAGTTATCAATGTAC
This sequence comes from Anneissia japonica, assembly GCF_011630105.1. Lineage (NCBI taxonomy): Eukaryota > Metazoa > Echinodermata > Crinoidea > Comatulida > Comatulidae > Anneissia > Anneissia japonica. The sequence goes on from NW_022685220.1 coordinate 1,566,902, forward strand.
AGAAGCCAATACACTTCAAGTAATATTGATTTTCCAATCTCCTTGCATCATCATTACCATCACCACCTGGCAACAGCTAACAATCTTTTCTTTCTGTATTTTTAGAAATTACTTTCGGCATTTATTTATCATCTCTCTATTTATAGTTATTTTTCACTTTATCTTTTCAATTCTTTTTCATATTTATATTTTGCAACCTTTTCTTTTACTCATTTTTTTATTTTTCATTATTAGTACGCATCTACCCATTCAAACAACCTTTCCAGTAATTTTCTTCCTGTCAAAATGAGCAAAAGTCACTAGTTTCCATAGAAATGGATCAGTGGTTGATTTGTCGCCTCCACCCCCCCCCCCCCCAACTATTTTGTTATTTAGAGGGAGAAGGGTCTGACGAAATCCTTTAGCATTTTGGAAAATTCAATAAATATGTCTCAAGAATGGAAAATTCTAATACCTCATAGTGAAGAATATATGCATGTATTTCACTTTCACCTCAGGGCTCTAGTCTGTTATTACTCTACAAAAATCAGAATTTTATTGACATGAATGTTATTGCTATGATAAATATAAACTGATTTCTTGATGTTATTCAGTTCAAAATATATCTTGCAAAGAATTATTCAAATAAGAGAGGGGTCCTTGTAACTTAACAGCAAAAAATATCAAAGAATAAGCAAATAAAAATAGATAAATACTATTATAGTGTACCTACTTCTTAATGGGTTACTGAAGTTTGCTTCCAAAAAATATTTGGCATTTTAATTTTTAAATCATTCTTAATTTCGAAAGAGGATAAAAATTGATTTTTATTGAAATACCATCTGTCATAAAATCTTAAAAACCTTCAACAATTTAAACATCAAATATCCATTTCAACAAATCGAATATGTTATCATCTTTGAATGAGATACAGAAATTTATGATTTTTTATAGATTTACAGACCATTAACTAGGAAGGATCTGTAATAGACCAATTCGGCGATCAATGTCACTTGATCTAACTGGGGTAAACAAATCTGCAAGGTTCAATGTACCTACGAATTGCTTCTGCGAAGGAACATGTTAAATAATACTATTTTGAGCGACAGTAAACTATTCCAAATCGCTTTGAAATTTAATTTGGGAATATTGTCAGAATGGTTTGCTAATGCTTAAAAAGACACTTACCCTAAATATTGAGATTTGTAAAGAAGTGTTAAGTCTATCTACCCTATTGACCTGATTAGGTATCCAAGACGAGTCTGACCTGCATACTGCAAGTGAGACACATTTTTTTAAGCTAAGATCCACAAAGGACTGTGAATTCCAAAACCCAAAATATGCTAAAATTTGTATAAACACACTATTTTAATAATCATTTTGAATTTTTTGCTATTTAATTCTCACATGGTCAGTGGGCTGTTATTTTTATACTGTAAATTGCACATTTCATTTTTATATATTTTTACACTGATTACACTGTGTGTTATCCCAACAAACGACTACCACTAGTTCCTGGTCGCCGAATTGTTCTATTGCACCGTCTAATTTTCAAGTCTAATTCATAGAGCTGGTAGTTGGTGTGGAATATCTTCTTGTTTATTTAAAAAAAATAAAAGTCTTATAACTCAAATATTCAATTTCAGCTCAATCCAGAATGTATATATTCAACTGTTATAATGTATAATATTTTAACCATTTTCATAGGAATATTTTTTAATATAAAATTCTAATATTTCTAATGTGTTATTATAAATCACTATTGTGTGTTTTATACATATATTAAACATTCAATAATATGATATAAATAGAACTGTTGTTATGATGCCAGATTTCTTATATCATCTTTTACATAATTTTCTAATTTTCCTTATAAAAAGCTAAGAAAGCAATTCCATTTTTATTATATTTTTTTTAATTTTTTGGCTCAACACAGACAAATTTTTTGGTTAAAACTGATGCTTTATGTTTGTGTTAGAAATCCATAAAAGTGTATTCGTATTGTTAATTATTTTTGGTTGGTTTTATCTATTATATCTACCCCAATAATCAAATGCTTGTAAATATTATGGTGTTTGATTTTCATCAGCAATTAATCATAAACACTATCATCATTTCATCCTTGTTGCATCCTTATAATTAGCATCAATAACATCATCATCATCATCACCATAAAAGTGTGTAGACATTGACCATTATCAACATCGTATGGTCCATGTGCTGTGTTCATCAACAATATTATCTTGTCAACACTGTTGTCATAATTATCATCATAATCATAATCTTCATTTCATTCCTATTGTCATCATGTCTTCATTGTTTCATCATCATCATCATCTTGTCATCATTATCATGTCATTCTTGTCAACATCATGTCATTCTTGTCACCATTACAATGTTGTCATCATATTCTCGTTACCATCATCATGCAAATAATATGTCATTATCATCATCATCATCATGTCTTGTCATCATAATTACATCATCATCATGTCTTTCATGTCATCAGAATGCCCATTTTTGTTCTTCATGTCATCATCATTATCATCATCATTATTATTATTATCATCATCATTCAAAATAATCATATCATCATCCTATTCTATTGAAACTAACCACTACCACCACTATCATCATCATTATCGTCATCATCATCTACAAGAACGACATATGTGATTCCTGTTTTTATCATTATGTCATCTACATCATTGTTACCACCACCACCATCATCATTATCATATCTTTGATCACCATCATTTTGGATTAATTCATTTTTAAATAAAAATTTTTTCTTAAGTTTTGAGATTGTCTTCATTGGCAAACGTACAGTTTCTCAGTGTAATCAAATTGTAAATCACAATTTAATTTTAAATGCATAATATTTGTGTAAGTAGTTATCAATTTGGTTTTTTTCTTTATTCTAAATGTTGTTTATGTACCATTCTATCTTGTTATCCTATTCAAGCAATTTTTTTCTGGTATTCTTTAGTTGCATGACTCCAGCATTTTAGTAGTAATCGTATGCGCAGACATTGACTTATATTCTTCAGAAATGTGTGCTTGCCCTTCAACGATCTATTTTGTGTCATCATTGACTCCATTGCTTCCTAAAATATTTACTCTGCTGTATATTAACTTAGAGAGAAAAAAACTCAAAGATTGTATCTGCAATCTACAACTTTCTTCATCTTAAACTTAATTAGTTTACACTTTATTTGGTTTTATTTTTATATCTGCAATCTACAATTACTTTCGTCATCTTAAAGTTAATTTATTTTACACTATATTTGTTTTTAAATTTGTTTATTTACATTTGATTCCTTCTTGAATGTGAGAGTGTTGTGTGGGAGTTTTGACTGCTGCTGAAGATAAAACATAATGAAGATGTTGGAAAATAATATTTGTAGACAACAATGGTTCTATTCAAATACGCACATCGATAATGATAGCTCAATTTGTATGCATTGAATGTAATTCTGTTGGTGAATTCTTAATATGTCAGCTATCACTACAGTTTAAAGACTTGTTTTTTTTTGCTATGCAGTACTACACATTATAAGCACCCATCCAAGAGTGGATATATGTATTAAAAGAGCCACAATTATTATTTTATATAACTATATAATTATCGTTAGTGTTTGATGATATTGTTTTTTTATTATTATTATTATTTTTATCATTATCATTGGAACTCATTTTTTGTACACATCATCATTCAAAAGGTGGAGAGATGACAGTCCCAGAAATATTCACTCAGCTTTGCCAAAGGATCCGGAACTTTTTCTTTCCTAACGAGACAAGTGAAAGTTTCGATCTAGAAAGTGATAAAGATACTGGTAAAATAATAAGTTATTTTTTAGATTTTTGGGATTTTAAGGTATAGTGGAAAAATTGCATGCGTTTTTAGGTATCATTATCATCCTTAATTTTAACACCACACCACTCTCTTTCAAACCTTTCATCATTTATGAATAACATTTGTTTAGTTTAGGTATTTTAAACATATTTGGTTCATTAATAAAATTGAATCGTCGGTAGACAAATAAAAAGTTATGGAAAGCAGTTCAAAATGTAATTAAAAATGTTTTTTTTTTTTTTTATTCTAAAAGTTGATGTATGTTGGGGTGAACAATTGTTTATGTTAGTGTTTAAAACTGAAATAAATACCAACATATTTTTAATGGAGTAGGTTAGATTTTTCAGTCTTTCTCAAATTCAACAATTAAATTTAACAATTAAACTATTTAAATAAATTTCTTTTAAAAATTAAAATTGATAAGAAATTCTAAGTGAAAATCCAAAAATAATTAAAATTGAATTACACAGATTTGTAGGATCACAAAACTCATCACGGAAAATATATTGAACAATTTTAAAACAACAAACACTTATGAAAATAAATTTTTAGAATTAAAGTAACATTAGTTTCAAATATTTGGAATTTGACAAAAAAAAAGGAAAATATAATCTTTAATCTTTTATTCTCATCAAGCTCTGGACAAAAATTTGACTGCATTTAAAATCATCGTGAGTGAAACACAGTTGTGGAGAAAAATGGCACTCACTAACATCAGAAAAAAACTAAATGGGGTTAAATTCATTAGTCAGTTTTGTTTTATCAATTCCTTGATGGGAAATTGTTACTTTCCAAAAGCTAAAAAAATGATTGATTCAAATTTTGAATTTTATGTTTCCATCTGACAATTTATCAAAATTTTTTGTAATGAAACGTGTTTGTGTGACAGGAAGGATTTATATTATTACTATATTTTTTTTAAATTTTAGTGTGGTTAAAAATCATAAGTTTGATTTAATTTCTTCATTTAAAATTCATGGATGAGTTTATAAAATTTAGAACATTATTTTCATTATGGTTTAGATGCTTATTTTTCATTGGAATATCATGTATGTTTCCAAGACAATTTGACATTGTTAAATTTTCATTTTATTTGAACAAACCCCGCCTAGGTGAGGAGTCAATGTCATGGACAGCATCATTATGGTCCTTCATAGTTGGTCTACGTGATTTTTCAAGTCCATCATGTAGACAGAGAAGCCATTCTAGATCAAGCCTTGGCGAGCAGGGTAAAACACACTCTTGTGAAAAATCCCTCCCAAATTTTTTCTTCCAAGAAAATGATCTCTATTTCTTTCATTTTTTTTTTTTACATTTTATTTGATGTAATTTTTAGAGATTGATATCTTTCAATTTTTTTTTTGTAGGTTATTATAGTTTGGCACATTTTTTCCTTTCATTTTACAATTTTATTTACAATAATCTGTAAAATCATTGTTTTCAAATGGTTTTATATAGATTATCTTTTTATTAGTATTCTTTTATTATATTTTATTGTCCTATTGAATTTATATAGCTTCATTTTTTTCTTCAATTTGCTTGTTTTTGGATGTGAAATATAAATAATTTCATAAATTAAACAGTAAGGCAGCACAATTACAGGTACCGTATTTATTTGTATTAATGCCTTGAGGCGTTTATTATTATTCTAAATGAGGCTCCAAGGGTGATGTTTATTCAAGGGAGGCGTGTATTCAAATAAATATGGTATATATACCTTCTGTTTATTGCATAGTGCTGTTGTCCTCTAGTGTAGCCAATTGCTCATTATTATTCTGTGTTACAAATTGGGGTGGGAGTACAGAAATTAAATTAAACCATTGCATTACTCATTCAGAAGGATAAGTTATTTAAAATAAGAGATAAATAAAGATAAGATAATAAGTGTTGAATCTTGTTTTTCAAAGTTTATTTAATATTTATTTGTACTGTATTAGTTTTTAATGTTTATTTAAATATTCAAGATTATTAGGTAGCTCAATACAGATAATAATCTAAGTTGTATAACATGAGTGTAGTCTTCCCCCCCCCCCCCCCCCCCAACCAATGGCAGCAAGTTAGTTCCACTATAGTGGGTTAGATATTAAAAATTAACTAAAGTTTTCATTGGAATAGGGGTTTAGTTCCACATTCACATATTTTCGCACCTCCTCCCCAGGACAAAATCATCCTATTTCCAGCTGTATAACATGCTTGTTCATGTGCTGAATATCATGTTTTATTTAGGTTGTTTTTCATTCCGAGGCCATTGGCCACGATGGCTATAATAGTTAATGATTTTTACCGTGTTTCACTTATTGAATGATACATTCATTTTGTCGATAATGAGAGACGATGGTTTAAGCTTTTTGAACAGGTTTTTATACATAAAATGTTTTAAAGATTAATTCACTTGAAAATTTAACTGCAATAAAATTCTGTCAGCACTTTTAAACATGTTTAATTGTATAATTTAAATACCGTAATTATAATTAAACATGAAAGTTTAGTTTTTTAGCACATTTATATTATTACTTTATTATGTGGTGTCATTACTTAGTTGGGCTTTCTTTGGGTTTTGGAATTTTATCCCCACATTTAATATTTTGCATTGTTTCCTCCTTTTCCTTCAGTTACTTCTTCCCTTAATTCCTTTCCCACTGTTTTGGCCTGCATGCTTTTTCTTTATTTTATGTTGTCTTATTTTGCTGAATTTACATTAACCTGGTGATGGCAGGTGAAGCACCGTTCATATTAATCTTTTGTTTTTATCAATATGATTTTGTTTGTTTTTATACAAATACATGTATTAATAATAATAGGATATGATCAACAATTTTTTAGGCCTACATACTGTACTTAGTACTGTATTTATTGTATAGTATACATCCATCTACATCTAAATTCACACTGGCTTCTTCAAACTGCTGCTATTGAATATTCTTATTTACGGAAACTAGTGATACTACATTTTTTCAGTTTTTGGCTAAATCACACCATTTTTTGTTTATGGAGTACCATTATTTTAAAGTACGAAGCACATTTTTTGCCATGATCTTTATACAGAAACAACCATGCACAACATGCAACCTTCTCAATTGCTGTGGAATATTCCTGGATATGCATACACAGCACTTCCAGTTTCATTCGAAATTATTTGCGTCACATCAGGTACACATTAATATCCTTGGGTAAAGAGAGGCAAACATGAATGAGTATCTTTATTACAAGAAATTCAATGAGTGTTGGTCTCAAACCCACAGCCTCTCAAGTGGGCTCATCTCCTTACACGCTGGGAGTCCAGGACACATGCTTCCCCTTTTTATTCACTTTCTCTTTTTTCAACACTGAGCATTCATAGGTAAAATGCACTGTAAATCACCAGCGGCGTCACACTCGGGTGCTGACGGGGAGACGGAGCGCCAGGGCCTCCAGGTACGAGAGGCCCCGACATTGCAGTTAAAAAAATTGACAGCATGGATCTTTAACAAAAAGCTTGGCTCGAACTTAAAATGTTTAGATATTAATTTTTTACATTATTATCATATAATTTTACATTTAATTTTATATGGTATCGCATGTATACTGTAGTTGATAAATTATTATAATTGTCAGTAAAAAAATAAATATTTCTGTTACTAGTTTTTTAAACAGAGCAGATCAAATTAGAATCAAGAACACACTGATACCATGCACGCGGCTCATGTCAGTGGGTTCGATCATGGACGGCAGAAATATGCATTCTCATGAAAAAATTTCGATTCCTAAAAGATTTTCAGTTTAAAAAAAAAAAAAATACCCTAAAGTAGCAAACAATGTATTTCCTGGTATCTAGGGAAAAATAGGGGTTTTTAGAACAAAAGTCTCATGCCTGCAAATTTGTCGAACTTGGCATGTATGAGTACCCCAAATATTAAACAGTCTGTACCACGGCCCCACAAACTTCGTGACGCCACTGTAAATCATTTTTATTGTTCTTTGATTGATAGATCATGGGGTAGGGGTGCAGAAAATGAGAGATCAGGGTTGCCTTTTTCTATTTCCAATTTAAAAACTAGAAAACCTCCACCAGCCCCCTCCTATTTTTTTTTTCTTCGTTCCATTCCTGTATAGACGTATGCGTAATAAGTTTTTACATATATAACTCAGCTTTTAGACTTACGATGGCTTGAATTATATTCCTTAAAGCTTCAATGTTGTATACTCTACTTATTTATTATGTTAACTTGTAGCGAGGATATAAAATATGCAATGGCACATTTGAACTCAAAACTTACATTAATCTATTTAAGCTAATCAATAAAACTAAAAATATTACACAATGTTGTTGCTTATTATTTTTAATATTGATTGGATAAGCCGAAGGAGAACCAGTTTAATTCAAATATTTGATATTGAATCAAGATGATTTTCTTGAATAGGCCTACATGTAATGTTCTGCTTACATTGCCACATCCAAATACACTTTTATTTTTTTAGTAGAAAGCATAACATTTGTATAACAATGAGACATTTTACACCTACATGATTAAGTAGGAGTATGGCTTACATAGTCCACAGTCATGTTATGTTAATGTTGACGTTCAATTCTAATCGGTAGTAAGGTGATTTTTCAGTTTTGGTTGTAGTTAATTCAAGTCCTTATTCAGTTCTTTGAGGTACTTTTTTTCTCTAGTAGTACATGGTAAATTAATCATTAGGACTATGTTGGCAATCCTTGGTTTATTTGAGGTGCAGGTATATATTTTAGTATTCTTTCTTCTCTAAAGAGGTAATGATGTGATATGATATTACTTTATTGCACTAGAAATTAGCTAAAATTAACCATTGATTATTATTTTTTTTATTTTTGATGCATGGAATGATATTAATTATAGTTTATATCAATTTGAGAATTCTTTTTCGATTTTGAGAATTTTCCTTTACATATGTTTTTACATCCACCTTCTAGAAAAGTGTAGATGAATATGTATTAAACTTATGATTCTGTACTTATATTATCCTTGTCCCACCGATCATGTTATCGTAATCATTATAATCACGGTTTTTAAAACAGGAGCCGCGGAGAAAAGCTCAAAACATGGAGCCGAAGATAAGACTATGAACATTATAGCTGCAATGCAAGACCGAATGAAAATCAGAGAACGCAATAAGCCTGAAATATTCGATTTGATAAGGTTAGTTACAATACGTGTTACATATATATATGACTAATAATTTTTATAACCATATTTACTGGTAATTATTTGTACCGGTATATATTTATTATTTTTATTAATATCGTTTAATAATCATTTTTTATTTTTTTATTACCACTTATATGAAATTTTTGTTATTGTTGTTACTGTTGATTTTAAATATATTCTGTCTATAAAGCAATTAAATAATATATAAAATGTAGCATTTTAATGTATGAAAAATGTACTGTATTTCGTTAATTATGCATATTTCTGTATAGTAATTTTGAAGTTGAGTATCATCTGTGTGAGAGTTACAATATTTTGAAAGATTCAGTGGCAGTTCAAGGGATGAGAGGGGGCCCAGGGATCTGACTTTCACAGAAGTCTAGACCACCTCAGCTCCACCATGGTATATGATTATGTGACCTCTAGATGGCTGGAAATGACACTCTCATTGAACATCATTTTTTATTTTTATCCATTAATTTTTGAATATTCTCAGTATTAAAAAATATATAAAATAAGTATTATGCCTTTGAAACATTGCAAGTAAAATTAACCATGGCATTGCAGATGAACCATTTTGTACTGTATTTTTATTTTAGTGAATTGACAATGCATACAAGATTAAGTGTTTAATGCTTCGTGTCTGTGTGTTATTAAAATGTTACATTATTTAGGGCAAGGTTCATCAATCAATGTTTAATGAGGCCAAGTAAAGTTAATGCGTAATTTCTGTAAATGTAAGCCAAAGCAATGATTTTAAATTGATGGCACCACATCTGGATGGCCAATTGGTACTCGTAAATCATGCTTTCATGTTGATTTGCATCTTCCTGGAAAATTGGAACAGCCAATCACACTTCCTGAAACCAGCCCATCTTCCTCAAATTTACATAGTTACCAACCTGAAATAATTGAAATGCGTGATTTGAAACGCAGGCCGGCGGCCAGCAGAGCCCCCGTCGGGGTCTAGGGTCGGGGCCCCGGTGGGGGTTCTGTGGGCAATAGCTCATGGGCGTTCTGATTTAAGCTGTTTCTAGGGAGTGTTTATTGACAATATCAGGTACATAAACAAAAATATTTTTAATAAAGCCACATACAATTCAAGATTCAATGTATGTATAATTTGAGCACCCGAACTTTCATAAACATTCAGTACTCAAACACAAAATGAATAGGCTGCGGTGGTGAACATTTCCTAACATTCGACACTCTTTCTACCCCTCCTGTTGTACTCCTACACCCCTGATTCTTAATTAATTTGTTTAAAGGGATTGTCACCTACAAGTAGGTTAGTGATATATTCGCTGTTGACAATCCTTGGCACATGTATTGTGTGCCTAAATAAATAAATAAATAAATAAATAATAAATAAACATTTATTTTGAGTTGGGCTCACAAGCCAAAAGATATAATATCTGAGTACTGGTAATTAAGCAAGTTGTTATAATGTTTTTGGTAATTTCTAATTCTGCTTTTTGTTACAATATATGGTAACAAATTCTGTAACTTTAAGCAAAGAATACGTACATAATTATCAATATCCTGTTCACATCCTAGTTGGTTAAAACAATAAGAAATTGCATTCGGTGTATAATAAATGTTAGTAACATAAACATTAAAAATATATATAATATGCATACTGGGGGGAAGGCACGACTGGGGAGGGGGAACGAGTAATTAACACCCACTAGATACGCCACTGCTGAACTCAGCTAGCAGAAAATATAAGATTTGTTAAAGGTAATTAAACCACAACCCTGTGGAGAGGCTTCTTCCAAATTTGGACCTGCATAAATATATTCTTTATTTGTATGAGGAATTTAATAATAATAATAATAATAATAATGTCATCTTATTAGATGCACGTATCTATCACTTGGTAGAGCTGCTCGCTCTACTAAGAGTAATGAATGCTACTGCTACTTTGTTTTTCTAAATACTCTTAAATTCATCAGTTGTTCATGATTCACCTAAATCTGACAAAATTCTCGACAAAAAATTAAAGAACAGAAAGCTTCTTTTGTTTTTAAATTATGGATGAAAGTTGTAATGCTAAGTATCAACATAAGAAATACCTTGTAAATGTGTGTGTAAGGCTCTGTTCACAAAGCATGTGACATGCCTATATATGGTCATGATGACATCACATCATGACCATATATAGGCACATCATGACTATATATGGGCATACAACAGGTTTTTTTTGTTAGGAAATTTGATAGTGTGGGCTAAGCTGTCAGAAAGAAAATGCTATATTATGCCTTCCTCTTTTAAATTGAGTTTGTTGTGCATAATAGGTATTCCCTCACAGTGGAGAGACCTTCCCTTACCAATAAGCTAGATTGCATTCCATCAAAGCTTCTTTATTAGCTACAATAATGATTATATGTCGATCGTATATAGCACATATGTTTCTAAATGCATTTCACATTATTACCATTGTCGTTGAATCAAACACCTATTGAACACATTCTCAATTCCCATGGGGGAGTACTCTATGATGTTGTAGCTTGCAATTAGCGCATTGGCATATGAAACTGAACCTATGGTTGAGGTATTCAAAGTGCTGGGTGACAAAGTGCAACAACACAGATGAAGTACCTAGTATAGAAATACAAACATGTGGACAGTAGCCGTAGGCATGAACCTTTAACTTTTCAAATAGAAGCCCAGCCCTTTACTGCTGTTCCATTAGTGCCTGTATTTAGTTATACCAAATTTCACACAGTTAGCATCACTATATTTTTTCCTTCTAATTACCATATTTATTTGAAAAATGCCCCAGAGCATATAATGTTCAGATGGTTTTTGTGGAGGAGTTTATTCAGGGGGATGCATTTATTTGTTTAGGTGTAAAATGAATGTGTAGATGCTCAAATAAATAAACAAATTATTGCCTCTCTCAAGTAAATGCCTAGAGCGTTTGTTGTTCAGAGGAGTAAGTTATTCAAGGGAGGCGTTTATTTGTTTAGTTGTAAAATGTTTATGTGTTCTCAAATAAAGTGTCTTCATTCAACAGGAAATGAAATAAGTGTCAAAAGTGTTACTGTACAATTGTGATAGTGTAGATCCGAGGTTAGCAATAAATTGATAAAATGGTGTTGAAGATGGTGTTGCCTCTGTTAGTTGTTTTGACAGTCATTTGGGGGCGGTTTTTGAAGGAGGCGTTTATTTCAAATATTGTTCTAGAGGCTGAGTTTATTGAGTTTAAGTGAGGCATTTAAACAAATAAATACAGTTTGTGATTTTATATGTAAAATACGGTGAGCTTTATTTTGTTCATTTTTCTACACAGGGAAGTTTTCAATATTCCTAAGCAGTCACATTCTGGACACATGCAAGTGGTCAAGCAAAGCGTATTGGACGGAACATCAAAATGGTCAGCAAAATTAGCCATAACTGTAGCAAGTGCCCAAGGCTTGATAGCCAAGGACAAAACAGGAACTAGTGATCCTTATGTTACGGTTCAAGTAGGAAAGGTGAAGAAACGAACGCATACCGTACAGCAGAATTTGAACCCAGAATGGAATGAAAAATTCTACTTTGAATGTCACAACTCATCCGACAGAATTAAAGTTAGGGTTTGGTAAGCATTTTTTTTTTTTTTAAATTGTTCATATTTGTTTCATTGTTTAGATTTATATGTAGCACATGATAATGAAAACTATGTGTATGTATTGTGGTTACCTAATTGGCTACAGAATCAAAATTTAGAGTGATTTTAAATGGAGCTCACCATAAAGTAGTATTAATGAATAGTAAATGCTGTAATTCATTCACAATTTTGTATAGTACTTGATATACTCTATGATATTAATAACATAAATCACCATGTACCATATATACTACTGCCATCATAGGCTATGAGCTTAAAACTACTTGGAAGAAGACTGATTTTACACCTGAAAATAATGACCAGAGGCTATCAGGGGATATAAGCAATTAGCTGTCCACTTTGTAGAGATTTGAAGATAAGAGATTTGACCAGTTTTTTAAATTGGAAGATACACCTAATGTGTGAAGTTTTACTGGTTGTGCAGATATACTTAACACCAGACTAAATTGCTATTCAAATCACCCAAATCATTCCAGAAATCAATTGATGCTCCTCGGTGGACAAAGGCAAATACAGGTGATGTGCCTTGCATTCAGACACAGCAAAATGAACAGCATGAATTTCAAGCTAAAGGTTGCCAGTTAATCCTAGAGTCTTGTGTTCATGTCCTGTTTAATACCACGCTTTTTTTGCACACATTGCGCTGACGTTCATCAGCCAATGCGATTCCATGGAAAAGTCAGTGTGATGAGTCACGCATAACGGATGTGTTTTGACAGTCCGCTTCGTCTGCCATCAACAATCAACAGACATGATGCTTTACACAAACTAAATCTCAATATGAGATTTAGGGAGTGGAGTTGTTTTGATCGTGAGAAAAAAATCCTGCAACACTGACAGGAATTGAACCCAGGACCCTGGGATTGGAAGGCAAGCCCCTGTCCACACATCCAATGTTACTTCCAAGATATACTGGCAGTGGGGCTCCAGAAATTCACCAGTCCACCTTTTGCGCTTGGTTACTTTGCGGTAGTGACGTCATCTGTATGCAATATTAATTCAAAACATTGGTTACCGAATAGCAAAGCTGTACTGTAAATCATGGTAGACTTTGCTTGCTATGTAATTTATTTGAGAATATCATTTATAAAAAAACTAATTCAAAGGTTAATGTGTACTATCTTGCTGACTTTTATGTAATATTTTATGGCTGCACATTAAAAAAAAGTTTATTTTAAGCTGTGACTTTAAGCTTGAAATCGTACCTTGTGCAATGCTAGGCCGGGTTTGTATTAGTTCTGCACAATCCTACAATTATGAACCACGAATGAAGTATTCTTATGACTATAACTATATTTTTGGTAATGACTAGCATAAATACTGTAATTAAATGGAATCATTTATTTTGATCACCAAGACTAATGAATGTCTCAGGACATACCCTCTGGCAGGCTAGGCATACACCACCACTACACACAATCAAATCACTTCAGTTAGTGTAGGTTATTAATTACATTTTTGAAATGTAATTTTCTGGTGTAACATTCAGAAATGTTGTATGTGGTGCTAGACGTTTCTTCTGGCTATGAGTATGACTGCAATGAGTTTTAAGAACAATTTCTAGGCCCAGGTTTGTTTGCACAGTAGCAGCTGCAGAAGGCCGTATACTAACCTTCCCACTGTGCGTCTGTGATCATTTCTCTTAATATTATGTCCAAGCTTTACCATCGATATCTTTCATTCATGCTCTTTGATGTCCAATGTTGTAACATTTCTAACGTAATATTGAAACATTTGTTAGTGATTTGGTAAAGTAAATTTCATGTTAAAAAATATAGAAACAGCAATTATGGTGTTGTTTCAACAGACACATTCAGTAAAAACAGCTGCCGAGCTATCTTTACAGTGTATTAACTCGAGCATTCATAACGGTAACAAAGTGAGTACTGCATACAGATCATGTGATTAATCAGATGCAAAAAGGTGGATTCCAACAGATAAAACAAATTATAGCTGTGCTGACAATAATATACCTTTAAATAACACTCACTAAAAATAGCAATATTTTTCCAATATCACTCAGGCTACAATATATGTATGTAGGTTAAGAAATGTGCTTATTTGATGAATTGTGCAACTGACAAACATGTGAGAACAAATTAATAGGCAGTTTTATCTCTACTTGCATTCAAACTCTTTTGAAAATATTATTGAGGCCATTCCTATCATCAATCACTGCTCCTCATTCATATTAATACCTAAAAATATGCTGTATGTAAATATTAATTCTTGTCAATGTGATAAATAATCTTTAGCATGTCTGAGCATTTTTGAAAATGCCAAAAATCTATAATGGATAATTGGGGCGGGAAGAATCATTATCACTTATTCCAAGTACATCTGGGCATAGGAGTTACAGAATTTTAGTGGTAATAAAGAAAAAAATAATTTTGAAAGGTTTGGATGGATACTATAGAGAACTTTATTGAGAACAAATCATCAGAACAGTTTCATCAGCTGCAGTCTGTTCCCTTGTCTGATGCTTTCGATCGACGGGAGATGAAGTCACAAGAGCTAATGAATTGTACGGTTGAATGAATATGTTACCAAAATGAGGATAAAATATAACTTGGTTTCAGAAATCTTTTAGAATCAAAACCAAATGATATAATATGATAATATTCCCATAGCCTGTATGACATACATAAAATACAATCTTGATAAAGGAAGGACTTGGGGTTTTTAAAACCTATTTGACTGTGTGAGGTACATCTTTTACTAGAGTGTTCACTTCAGCTGTCTCTCGATATGTGTGGTTATATACAATATTACAATGTAAACAATTCAGTAATCAGCTTTATAAATGCCTTTTATTTATTTAATTGTTGAAACTAAAGATTTCATGATTTTAATTTATTTCATTTATTTGGTCAAAATAAAAATAAAACTGACAAAAAAACTGGATTTGCTTGACAGAATTGCCAAGAGTGAAGTGAATCAATGCCCAGTGGCTCTTCGATACCAATGAGAACATTAATTATGATAAACTGAAGTAAATGATGGCCGCGAGCAGGATTTAAAAAAAACATGAACAAATTGGTTTTTAATATCTAGAATTTACATTTTTTTTGTGGATACATTGAAAGGCCAAGAATACTTCCTTAAAAATTTAATCAACATTATAGACACCTGACAGCTTTGTGAAGAAAGGTGTTATAAAAGTCCTGATCATAAAGTCAATAACTATCAAAGAATACTACATTTTTGCATATTAAACTGCATCTTTTAGACTGTCTGGCTCCGTCTTTAATAATGTCAATCATTAAAACTGCAATCATTCAATATACCTGCATTTAATCTTATAAATAGAAATGTAGTACAACATTTACAGTGATCCGCTACCAATCTCAGCATCATTGCTTCACTCACTCCTAGAGAATTTTTCTCACAACCAAAATCAACAACTGGGCCAACAAAACCTTTTGGTATAGAAACTTGTTTCTCCTTTCTCCTGAAAGGTAATAATAAACAAGGGAATGGAGGGTATGGTGTAAATGCTGGTATATATGTGAGGGATATAGAAGTCTTTTTTATACTGTAATAAATGTATGAACAAATGAAATGAATGATTTTTTTTATGTCTATGCATCATCTAACATGAATTCATGCTTGTACCTTTTACTATTAGCTTTTCTTTTCAAAGTGCTCAACCACTCTCCTAAACATGTAAAAAAATCATAACAAAACTTATCACCAAACACAAACTAAGCATGATTCACTCTACTACAACAGATCAAAGTTATTAATTAAAACATTGACTATAAACAAGCATGATAATGATTTCACACTATCTAGAATCTAGAATTAATATTACACACTGATAACATCAAATTATTTTGATGTCCAATTAATATGTCAACAATACATATTAAAGATACAAATTGAAAAAGAATAAGACACAAAGTAACAAAATCAATCTGCAGTATTTCATTATTACCATTAAACTAATACATAACTATTATATACATGCATTTGTGAAAGACACAATATGTTTCAACTCTTATATATTCTTGTAGCATGTGTTGTAGATATGCAAGACCATGTTTACGGTAACCTGTCTTTCAAATCACATTGCCTCAGCATCACTATGTGAGTTAATTGGTGAACTTCCAATTGCATAATTAAAACTTTGATATGAGTATGTAAATATTGATTTTTGAAGGGATGAAGACGATGACCTTAAATCCAAGTTGATGCAGAAACTCACTAGGGAGTCGGATGATTTTTTGGGTCAGACAATAATTGAAGTTCGAACTTTGAGTGGTGACATGGATGTATGGTACAATCTTGGTAAGTTTTTAAATTTTTTCCAAAAACAATCAGTTTATTTTTTATTATTTGTTTGATTATTTTATATACTTTTTATTTTTTGTCTATTTATTTATGTTAATGTTTGTTATAATTTTAAAGCCACATGATCAATCAGTCTACCCAACAATCAATTTAGTCAATCAATCTGTCATTTAGTCGGTCAATCAATTACTTTTTTCAGTCGGTCAATCAATCAACCAGAGAGTAGCCAGTTTTTCAGTCGGTCAATCAATCAACCAGAGAGTAGCTTATAGCTCAGTCAGCTAATCTGGTGGTAGCCACTGTGTGTGCACTGAACCGTGGACATCTCTAGGTCCCCGGTTCAATTCCCATCGCTGCCTCTCCTTGTGTTTCAGCTGGGGGCTGAAATACAAGTTATAATAGCACACCGTCTTTTGGATGACACGTTTAAGCTGTTGGTCCTGTGTGCTTTTATGGCTCATGTGCACGTTAAAGAACGCAGTATACTCTTCGGAAAAGAATAGGAGAATGTCTACCGGTGTATTGCCCAATCACCACCAGAACTACCCCACTGGAAATCAGTCTTCTTCTAGATTTTCGTGGGCTATCATTGGTGTTTACACTAAAAAAAATCCCAACCATTGGAATCTCAGTGATTGTATAGAATAAAATTATCATTATTATTTTTGTTAATATTTATACTACTGTAGTATTATTTTCATTGTCATTGTTGGTATTATAGGTATGATTATTATTATTATATCTATTTCGTAGAAAAACGGACAGATAAGTCTGCAGTTTCTGGTGCTATTAGACTGCAAATCAGTGTCGAGATCAAGGGGGAGGAGAAATCATTGGCCCCATACCATGACCAATATACATGTCTCCATGAGGTAAGCAATTCAGTTACATAAATAAAAAGTCTTGTTTTGAGAATTTTTTATTTTAAATATGATGTGAAAAATCAGGGAAAAATATAAAAATGAAATAAAAACATTAAATTCCTCAATGATCAATTATGTTAATATTGGCAGAAATATTTGTGAGATTCTGGCGGATGTAATATTTACATACCTATTAAGCATCAGTTTTTAAGGAGGCATAAATGAAAATAACAAAAGTTAGATCTTTTGATTACTAGGGTCTAGCCAAAGAATGTAATAATATATATGTTTGGTATTCTCCTGTTAGAAATTGCAGTAAAAACAAAAAAAAACAGATCTATAATTGTTCACAAGGTTATTATCTACAGGCAGTATCTTTGTAATCAGAAAACATTAACTTAAGGCCAAATAAAATTAGTTGCCAGTTTTACGTCCCAGCCCTCATCAAATTTTGGAGCCTCATGAAAAAATTTACTATGTGCTATTTAAAAAAAACATTCATTTTTCCATCGACAATAAAAATAATGAAAGAATTATGTCTAGCCTAAGAAGAGGTGGGAACATAAATGGCAGAAATACATTACAAAGATTCATTTTACTTCTTAAAAAAAAAAACTATTTACCAGTCTGTTTACCATTAGTATATAGGATAGTAAAAAGCAAATAGTAAATACCCTCACCAAAAATAATTTCATACAAACTATTAATTTTATTTGGCCTAACAGTCCAATAGTTAGATTTTAAATAACTAGAATGTGTTGTTAATATGCAGAAATAATCACCTTCATTATCTCATTATAAATTGTATTATAAGTCAATCGTGACTGTCAATGTTATTTACCTATTCCCTCAGCGTCCACTAATTTTTCTATTAGTGGACGCTTGGCTTGATTTTTTTTTAGGTTTGTGTGCAAAAAAAATCCTCATTTTTTCGTCACCACGAATACATCAAGATACCGATGATATCCTACCGAGATAAAAATTGAATTGTAATTCAAAATTATTTTCGTAAAACAAGCTTAATTAGAACCCGAAGAAAGTTATTTCAAATTCAATATTAAGTATGAACAATTAAGGAATTCATTGAATCAATGGACCCTCATAAACACAACAAACTGAACGTTTAATAGACATATTCTGGAAGACTCAAGGAACAAATTTAGATGTAGGCCTACGGCCAGGCAGGAGGCCGCCGGGCCTCCTCCTACTACTACTAGGCCGTAGCCTAGCCTAGTTATGAAATAATCGCAAGATTTTACCTGTCTGCATGCACCGACCAAAAAGGACGTCAGTGACTATATTCTCTCTTAAATGCTCAGGTTTATTTCTGTGATGAAAGTCTATCAAAATAGCATTACAAGCAAGTTATTATTTCTGTGACGAAAGTCTAACAAAATAGCATTACAAACAAGTTCTTTTTAACACAATAGTAATTCATCGTATCCGTTCTGTACTGCTGATGTGTAGTTAAATTAAATGCGTACTGCAGGAGCAAAAATCAGCATACACACAGCTAAATGAAAATACGCATACGTACACTGATCATATCACTATAGCAACCGATGAATGCTACAACAGTTGGTTATAAAAAAAACTAAAATTAAAAGATGACGATTGACTTATTAAGCAATTATTAGTGCGTGCATCGTACACTAAATGGAAAATTATTATACTAAGGTTAGATTTAATGCATTCAAAAATTTCTTTCCGGCCTTGCAGGCCCTCAGGAAATTTTTTCGAGCATTAAATCTAACCTTCGTATAATTATTTTCCTATAGTGTACTATGCAGAGCTCTACTAAATGCTTATTTATGATTGTTATCAATCCATAATCAAGGACTGCAATTTGTTAGAAATTCCTTAGTTCTCATTATTTTACACTCGACACTGGTCTGACCAATTCTCACATTGATAACGTTTTTGTGTTGCTGTGACATCGAGTTTTTTCCAAACAAGTGATCTGTTTGGTCTCTGCTAGTTACCACTCCTGTAATTGTATAATAGGCTAACAGATTGCACCATTATTTATGTGTAGTTTGAAAGATATTTCTTTATAAGAGTTTGATTTAACAGTAAGCTGGCTTTTGCATGTTTGAAAATATAATACTGTTAACAAGAAATTGAAAGCAAATTTTAAAATTTCAATTTCACTCTTGGGCAATTAGTGGATACAGGTGTACTGTAGCTGTAGTAGTGATATTAGTTGCCCTGTTTTGGTTGGTCAGTTGAATTGTTAACAATTGACAGTTTGGAATGGTGCCTGATTTTGATGGATTTAAAACAATTTCTGGTTATTGCCACTGATTAAGTAAACAAAATTGTTTTGACAATATTAAATTTTATAGAATCTCTTCCATCACCTGAGTGAGAAGGAAGGGGGAAACGTAAAGTTACCAGATGCCAAAGGTGACGATGCCTGGAAAGTCTATTTTGATGAACCTGGCCAAGAAATAGTTGACGAATTTGCAATGAGATACGGAATTGAGTCCATCTATCAGGCAATGACGTAAGTTGTTTTTTTTTTCTCCCTCTCTTGAACGTTACTTTTTACTAGTCTTGCACTTCTTTTCAGTAGATACTTTTTATTAGAGTGATGAAATTATTTAAAATTATGTCCTAGAATTTATTGAAATTCTGTAATTAAAAAAGGTATAGTTATAATGATTTTATAAAATGAAAAATGGATAGGATTGTGTTTTTTTCAGCGTGAGACGTAACCCACAAAAATCAAAGAACAAAAATCTCTATGAGCTTTACATAATTACTCTAGTAATTTGATCAAACAGATATAAAACATATAATCATCTCTGGGGGAGAAGTTAAATAAAGTGAGGCAGGTTGTGGCAAAATGGCTAAGTTGTAGCAAAAATTGAAATTAAAGTTATTAGTATTTTCAGAATCCTGAGTATGTGATCTTTAAAATGAGGGGTCATTCATTGAAATTGGACATTTCATGCCTAAGTTATTGGAAAGTGAAATTACAACACTCTTAGAGTCAAGATAAACATGATTTTGAGTAATTGCCTTCCAAAGTTATTTGTGCATATATTGTTTAATAGAATTAAACTATCTAAATAACATTAAATAAACAATTTGTTGATCGCTTCCAGAACTAATACTTTGGGACATGATTAATAAGACATTAAACTGTTGATCTATAGTGAAAAAAGAAATTGGATTTTTAGGCAATTTTTTGAGCTACCATATTTTGTAGCTCCTTTACTCAATACTGGTCTGTGCGACAACTTAACCATTTTGCCACAACATGCCTCAAGTGATCGCTGCGCGTTGCGTTCTCCATAGAATTGTGTCGGTCGATGACTGTCGGGCACAGCAAGTGCCTTGGCATTAGGTTGAAGAACCTGACGGGTTGTGACGGGACAAACAGGAATAAACGCATTCGGTGCTCAAGGACACAAGCAATTGATCAGCCTGAGAACAAACTCTGCCCTATGACCGAGGAAGCCCCTGTATCACTCACTAATGTAACAATCAACCACTAATGTAACATTAACCACTATTGTAACAAAAATCAACCACTAATGTAACATTAACCACTATTGTAACAAAAATCAACCACTAATGTAACATTAACCACTATTGTAACAAAAATCAACCACTGTTGTAACAATTTCATTAACCACTATTGTAACAATGATTTAACCACTGTTGTAACAAAATTCATTAACTACTATTGTAACAACAATTTAACCACTAATGTAACAATGTACAATATATGGAAGTCTCCAAGCCAAAAGCTTATTTGCATTGTCCTATTAAAATTTCACATTTTTGATTGTTGTGGCATTTAAAAAAATTATAATTTTCGATATAGATCAGATTTATTAAAATGGTTTGAGACATTGTAAATATATAGTTTGGATATTTAAAGGTCAGTGTTCATGAAAAATAGTAAACAGCTTGGTTCCCAAATGTCTGTTTATATATATATATATATATATAAATTTTAAAAGGCAAATGGAAAACCCATAAAACAGCAAACGGCCACATAATGCAAAACTATTTAAAATTAAAACGGAACAGTAGAGAAAATCCGATCAGAATGACA
>NW_022685220.1:1590236-1614479 GCF_011630105.1 Anneissia japonica
GATATGATATAACCAGATAGTGAAGTGTGAAGGGGCAAAAAAGTATTATTTAATGAAATAAGGCTGCAAAAATCAACCGACTGATTGACAGACTAACAATGGAATGACCATCCAATCAATGAGAAACTGTCTGCTACTAAACCAATACGACTAACAGAAATAGGGAAAATAGCATGTTAAACGTAATAGGGACTGACCAACAGACATATAGAAGTTTGGAGATATTTAACAAAAACTTTATTCCGATGACATTCAATTTACACTTTTAGACTTGATTTAACCAAACCTAGGCAGCATGGTGATGATGCATTGAGGCTGATTATTTTTTGAAAATAACAGTCAACAATTAAAAAAAAGCAATTATTTGCATTAAAAAAAATTATCATGTATACGATAAAAAATATTTTCATAAATCAAGTCAAATTTATAATAATAATAATGAAAAAAACGATAGAATATAAAAATATTTTTTATCGTTAATCGTTATCATTTTCGTATAACTAGGCATTTATTTACTTTAAAAATTTTAGTACCACTGATGATTAACATCCATCCAACATCCATTTTATACCCCAGCGTTGCCTTTAAGTAACCTAATTAGGACCATCCAGGCATCCCTGTGCAATTTGGGCTTGTTCAGACCATTTTTAAAATCTGACCTTTAACATTTCTATAAAAATTCACTACATTTTCAAAAAGCCAATCATTTTAAAAAAGATTTTCCTTTCATGACCTTTTTGACCTTCAACTTCAGAAAAAATATTTACAATGTCACAGGGACTATCCCTGTCCAATTTGGGCTTGTTCAGAATTTTTTTTAAATCTGACCTTTAACCTCTATATAAAAAATTATAAAATTTTAAAAATGCCACAACCATCATAAAATGTGAAATTTGTTTTTTAATATGACAACGTACATAAGGATTCGGCTCACTATATATTGTACATTGTTACATTTGTGGTTAAATTGTTGTTACAATAGTGGATAATGATCTTTGTTACGACAGTGGTTAAATCGTTGTTACAATAGTGGTTAATGAATTATTACAATAGTGGTTGATTTTTGTTACAATAGTGGTTAATGTTACATTAGTGGTTGATTTTCGTTACAACAGCGGTTAATGTTACAGTAGTGGTTGATTGTTACATTAGTGGGTGATACAGCCCCTACCACTTTAATATGTATGAGTGTGGCAACTTTCATTACAGTGGCTTTCACTTTACTTTTTCTGTTCTTGTACTGACTTCCATCCCACTTGCAATATTCCATGTTGTTCCCCATAAGTGAAAATTCTATTTTATTTATCTTCAGTCATTTTTCCTGCCTGCGTACTAAGTACATGTGTAGTGGTGTTCCCGCCGTTATGAGTACATTACTTGCAAATATCAATGCATTCTATGCACATACGACAGCAACGACAGCTGTATCTGCAAGTGATAGGTTTGCTGCTTCCAATTTTGGGGTGAGATTTTATTTAAATGTCTATTTGTGTTTTTATTGATTGATATATATTTACATGTGTTCATAATCTCTTCATCCTTGTCATCATTAAAAACACCACTGGTATTAGTTCCATCGCATCAAAATCTGCCTCTTAGATTCTACTGCCACTGCCATCATCATCATCATCTTTGTAGTTATCATTACCACAACAACTAATCCCATCATGATTCCAATTCCAATATCACCTCATCATCATCATTGTTGCTATCACCACAACCACTCAGTCTCATCAATATCATCACCATCACCACAATCATTATTTTCCACTATCACCTCATCATCATCATTGTCGCTATCACTACAACCACTCGGTCTCATCAATATCATCACCACCACCACAATCATCATTTTCAATATCACCTCATCATCGTCATTGTCGCTACCACCACAACCACTCAGTCTCATCAATATCATCACCACCACCACAATCATCATTTTCAATATCACCTCATCATCGTCATCATTGTGTCATCATATGTGTTTATTCTTGTGCATTATGTAATGTTCTCCATCATAACTACCACCGCCAGTTCATTTATCATTTTTGTCTTCTGCATCATTATCATCATCATCGTCTTCATAATCCTCTTCATCCTTGTCATCATTAAAAACACCACTGGTATTAGTTCCATCGCATCAAAATCTGCCTCTTAGATTCTACTGCCACTGCCATCATCATCATCATCTTTGTAGTTATCATTACCACAACAACTAATCCCATCATGATTCCATCACAATTATTTGTTATTGTCAATATCATCATTGTCGCTATCTTCACAACCACTCAGTCCCAATCAATATCATCACCACCACCACAATCATCATTTTCACTATCACCTCATCATCATCATTGTCGCTATCACCACAACCACTCAGTCTCATCAATATCATCACCACCACCACAATCATCATTTTCAATATCACCTCATCATCATCATTGTCGCTATCACCACAACCACTCAGTCTCATCAATATCATCACCATCACCACAATCATTATTTTCCACTATCACCTCATCATCATCATTGTCGCCATCACCACCACCACAATCATCATTTTCAATATCACCTCATCATCGTCATCATTGTCACTATCATCACAACCACTCGGTCCCATCAATAACATCACCACCACCACAATTATCATTTTCACTATCACCTCATCATCATCATCATTGTCGCTATCACCACAACCACTCAGTCTCATCAATATCATCACCATCACCACAATCATTATTTTCACTAGCACCTCGTCATCATCATTGTCACTATCATCACAACCACTCAGTCTCATCAATATCATCACCACCACCACAATCATTATTTTCACTAGCACCTCGTCATCATCATTGTCGCTATCACCACAACCACTCGGTCTCATCGATATCATCACCACCACCACAATCATCATTTTCAATATCACTTCATCATCGTCATCATTGTCACTATCATCACAACCACTCGGTCCCATCAATATCATCACCACAACCACAGTCTTCATTTTCACTATCAGCTCATCGTCATCATCATCATTGTCACTATCATTACCACCACAACCACTCAGTCCCATCAATATCATCACCAACACCACAATCATCATTTTCACTCTCACCTCATCATCATCATCATCATTGTCACTATCATCACAACCACTCGGTCCCATTAATATCATCACCACCACTACAATCATTATTTTCATTATCACCTCATCATCATCATCATCATTTTCACTATTATTACCACCACTCAGTCACATCAATATCATCACCACCACCACAATCATTATTTTCACTATCACCTCATCATCATCATCATCATTTTCACTATTATTACCACCACTCAGTCACATCAATATCATCACCAACACCACAATCATCATTTTCACTATCACCACATCATCATCATTGTCGCTATCGTTACAACCACAACCACTCACTCCCATCAATGTCTTCATTTCACTATCACCTCACCAAAATTATATCGATAGAATTTGATTAAAATACGGTATTTAACTGTAAATTTAGGGCACTTTGTGAAATATTACAAATCATTTCAAAATCTAAAAGATGTGGGATTGTGTTTTCACAAATTCTAAAGTAGATGTTGCTTTTAACAAAGAAAACTATATAGCTAAATTTTCAGTACTTGGAGCATTTCCTCCACTTATTTTCCATAACCAATCATTCTGTTTTGTAATTATTTCAAAGTAATATAATTTCTACTTACTAGAGATTATTTTAAAATGAAACCAAATCCCAAACTGAATTATTTTTTTATCCTTGTAATAATCAATTAAGCTTTCTGATAAAAGATGGAATACTGATGTTAAAAATATTGTGTTAGTGTACTTTAGTATTGATTAAGAAAGGATTTTTTTGTATTATTTGATCTTGAAATGGGTCCCATAATGGATTGAAAATCCTTGTCTGTATTTTCACTACTATTTTTAATCAAATTGAATACTCTCCCCCATTTCAATTAACCTAAATGATTTCTTATCTAGATGTTGCTTAGTAATATTTCATTTCATGATACCAGATTAATTTTTTTATTGTCATTTTCTTTTTTTCTGGAAAACAGAAAGACCGATTTGTCAAGACGCTGGATGGATTGCACAATGCAGTCAGGATAGACTTGTCTATGTATCGGGTAAATTCATTATCTAGTTTTTCAACCCTTATTTATCGATGATATCGTAAATGATCTTAAAAAGCACTTTACTTGTGCCACTCGAGTTCAAGTTGAAGTTCAATTTATTTTCATATACAAAGTAAATGAAATTTATTTTCCAAGGTTTACAATAAAAATAATGACATGCTAAAAGACAATATAAAGATACGATATAAAATAAGTTAACCTATGCGTAAAATGATATAAAACATTATAAATATAAAAACCGATAAACATTGCAAACAATTGCACTGTAGTCAAGTAAAATATATAAAAGTGCAGTACACTTACATACTAGGATAAAATTCAAAATATCTCCAGTTATTTCTTAATTAAGAGAACATATTACAACATGTTGTGATGTTTTGTATCATGTATTATACAACCAATTTCTCATGCAATTAAGTAATACTAATGTTTAAAACACATTGTACCAGTTTAACACACAATAATTTTTACTAAGCACAGCTGCAAATAAGTGGCTCTCGAATAAAGTTTCGCTCTAAATGCCACCAATAACTATATCAGCATAACAGTGCCTGGTATGTAAATTACAGCATACTGTCTGGTAAAATTTAAAAGCCCATAGAAAATTCAAGTAAAAAATTAAATTGTACATTTAATGAAATCAAATAAATTTTATTAACTTTCAAAAGAGCCTGGATCAAAATGACATAGATTGGAAGAATTTAGTTCTTGCTTTTTTTTTTTTTTAATGCAGAGATTTATAAGAAATTGTGTTATTTTAATCGTGGAGAAAAACGTTTTCTTGGCTTATTTTTTTCAAATGAAAGCTAATATCTTACAATAATAATGTTGTTACTATCATAATTAATGGCCATTTGTGGCAAAGACAAGTCAAACCAGTCACTCGTCGGAAAAATCAATTTTTAGTTATTAATATAGGGTTTAACAGTAAAATGAGAGCTATAAAATGGTAAAAGAATCATTTAAATCCGACACTTCGTTATGAAGTTACACGAGTTTAAACATACAGCTGTTTAAAGAACAATATTTGNGTTTACGATTTCAGGCATTTCTTAGGCAGAAACCATCACCAAATCGTTAAAAATTGTTGTTTCAACATTGAAAATGAGGAAAATAACAGCATAGCATGATGTATAGATATATAAAGGTTAGTTTAGTGCAATAAAATAGATTTCCAAAATTTGGAAATTCCAGCATGTTTTGGCCATTATCTCCAAAACAGGATTTGCGACGAGTGACTGGTTTGGCTTGTCTTTGCCACATTTGAATAATTGTATTTCACAGAAATGACAATAACCAATCTAGAGCACCATCACTATCATCCAAAGTACCGTGCCTCTGCAAATGTCAAGGCAAAGAAAACAACTGGAATTAGAAATTCATAATTCGTGTAACCTTAGACAAATCTAGACAGTTGATAAACATAAATGGGAAATGTTCTTGATAAAACATGGCGTACAAAATGAAAAAAAGCAATATGGCATTTAGCAGCAGCAAGATGTTTCTATTACATAATAGAACATTTATTCTATAATACTTAAGGTGCATATTACTTCAAGGATAAGCCTAAAATATAGTATAAAACTTATCAGTTACTAACTAACCATCTACATTATTTGCTTAAGACCTGTTTATACTAGCAACAATAATGATAAGAAGCTAAAAAGCAACTGTTCATATAGAAAATAAAAGAAATAAATGAAGATTTTACACTAAGAGGATTCGATAACGATTTGGAAAAATGATAAAATCTTAGTATTAACAACGATTTTGTCGTTTTTTTCATGATTATGACATCATTTGAATTGACTTGTAAAAATATATTGTTATCGTATACACGTTAATTCATTATTAAATCGTCCCAGTGTAAAAACTTCTATTTCTTCTATTTCCTATATGAACAATTGCTTTTTAGCTCTTTATCGCTATCATTATCATTGCAAGTATAAACTGGCCTTTATCTTTGAAGAAATAAGTACCTGTGTATATATTGAAGCCAGATGAAATTCTTAGAGATTTTTGAAATTCATCACAGATCAAAATTGTTGTAAAACTCTGATTTAAATTTAAATTTTTAACCTTTACAGGAGAATTTTCCAGCAGACAGTAAGGAAAAGCTTGCTGATCTAAAATCAATGGTTGATCTTCTTACAAGCATTGCTTTCTTTAGGATGAAGGTAATTATTTTTATCATTTAGAAAATCATCAATAAAATAAAAAGATAATTAAAATACATTTGTGTAGCATATTGGTAAATCTTGGCTTTCTAAGCAAACACCAGCAGTGGTTTTGTCAACGGATCCCATCAATGACTGCCAAGTGTCTTCAAAAGAAGACAGCTACTACTGTATACCAGTAACAGTAATTTTTATTGTAGGTAAGACATTTCAGGCATGTTATCACAATGGCTAAACTATAATGGGGAAACTCTAGAAATCATTGCTTCACTATAAAGCAGTTTAATATCTAATTAATCATGTCCCACAGACTTTTCTAGAAATGATCAATAATTAAATCATTTAATTTCACATCTTTTGGTGGATAATTCCATTTAAAAAAAAATTGTATTCACAAATAACTTTGGAAGGTGATCACTTAAAATCATCTTTATATTTAACTTCACAATTGCTTTACTTTTACTCTCCTATAACTAAGACTTGAAATGTCTAAAAATACCAAAACTTATATAGTAATTATTTCTTGAGCTTTTCATTTTGTCACATGAAGCTTAATTGGAAAACCTCTGTCTCAGTTTGTTGCCTCTGCAATGTTGCGTAGTGTGAGATGGTTTTTTTTTAAATGAAAAATAAGCCTAATGGATTTCTAATTGCATTAACCATGCACAAATTTTTAATGGATTTCTGATTTCATTATCCAGACACATTTTTGACATTAATACTCTATCATGACGATTACTGTTTTAATGGGAATCAATCTGATATGGTTAGGTGCAAGAACTCGCAAGTCCTCCCAGAGCAGCGAATGTAGTGGGTGACTGTGTAACGGCGTGTCTCAGGTCTACTTACACGTATATGTACGACAATTGCCATGAGACGTACGAATTCCAAATGGGGCAAAGTGAGCAGCCAGAGGTTTCTGACACAGACACGGGCAATGGCCCGAGCAACAGGAATTTGGATTTCTGGGCCAAACTAATTCAGTTACTGACCTCTGTCATAGAACAGGATAAGGAAACTTACACAGGAGTTCTTAATCAGTAAGTTCACAAATTTTTGTACATTTTTTCCTTCATGGCTCTTGGAAAGGAAACTATCAAGTATAATTTCTTTTAGACTTTGGCGAGTCGAGTGGCCAAGCAGTAGGGGCGCTGATAACTACAGCCTTAGCATCGGCGCTGGTTCAAGCCACTTTTCACCCAGTTTTCAGTTGATAGAATCAAGTATTCTTGGATAAGGACTTAAAATGGGAGTCAAGTGTACACATTTGGCTTGTGTACACATTAAAGTACCCATTGCATTTTTCAGAAGTAGGGTGTTACACCAAAGGTATGATTCATTTCAGCCCCATTCGTTGTGAAATGGAACTTTACAGCTCTAGAATATATTTTTGGGGGAGGGGGAGGCTATGCTGTCCGACAGGAAGACTTGAGCTTGTAGGCTCGAGCTGAGGGAAGGGGTTGAAAGAGGGAATTCCCCTCTTTAATTAGATTTTTTTCAGAATAACAACCTCTGGATGGCTGGAAATGGTACTCTCCTACTGTGACAGACATGTGTTGGCTTGGTGTGGGCCTATTATTATATGTTTTGTAGTCTGACTGCCTGACGAGTCCGGCAGTTGGGGGGGTTTGACCTGTCCGGTAGGGGACTAAGCCCCCTTGTCCCCCCGCTGGTGCCGCCACTGGTCACAGACCACGCCCATATGCGATTCAGCAGAATGTTGCTGTGAGTTACTTAGATGTAATACCAATGTTGTAAGACCTCTCTCGTATAACATTATATTTTATTGCAGGTTTCCAAATGAATTGAATGTTGGCCAGAGGAGTGCAGACATCATGTGGACAGGCTTTGCTAATGATCTCAACAGTGCCCTCAGTGGTTTGTTGGAAAACTTATTTTTTTAATATCAATATCAATACTAATTACATAAGTATACTAAACAGAACAGTTATATACTAATTAAGGTATAAATAATAAACGAATAATTTTTAATAAATAGGTAAAGGTAAATAGAAAAATAATTAATACATGTAATGGAAAATTGTGTAGTGGAGTTGAATAGCTTGGTGGGCAAGATGCCTGCCTGCCTTCCAATCCCAGTCCCTGGGTTTAATTCCTCTCATGGTAACAGGATTCTTTTCTCACGACCAAAACAATTCCCTAATTCTCATAACGAGATTTAGTTTATGTGGAGCATTTTGTGTTTATGTTTGTCTTATGAAGGGATATGTCATTCGTGAGGCGCTATATAAATCCAGAATAATAATAATAATAATAATAATTATTATTATTATTATTATTATTATTATTATTATTATTATTATTATTTGTGATAAATGTCACTTGTGAAAGTGATTAAGTTCGCTGTTTGGCAAATCCTTGGCCAGAACAGTTAAATACTAATTAAGTTATGAATAATAAAAAATAAATAAATAGTTTTTTTATAAATAATAAATAGGTAAATGTAAATAGTTAATACATGTCTTTGGCCAAACCAAGAAAATAGACAAATAATGAATTTTCAATAGATGGATACATCAAGAGACGAATTGATGGATTGATATATAAAATATATGATATAAAAATGTACAAATGCCTTTTTAAAATTTAATGTCTTTTAAATTTTAATATAAATATTTTTGATGTTTTATTACTATCCAAAATGTGTTCTACATATAATTTAATTCAGCATGTTGTGATTTTTTTTATATAAAAAGAATTGAATTGAATGAATGATTTGACTGTTTTAATCTTTTGAATTATTTGTCACTTCACAGACCATGAACATGAGCGATTGTGTACAAGTGCAGAATACATGAACTTACATTTTAAGGTGAAATGGTTGTACAATCAATATGTCTCGCCTCTTTCTCGGTACAAGGATGCAACTCCTGAATACCCAAGGTATGCAAATTAGTTTTTGGTCAGAGTGTATCATGAACATATAAGTATAAACTTCAACAAGAACCTCAAAAAAATTATGATTGTTGTTCCAGCCCCTATGAATGGCTCCTGAAAGGAATTAATTTACTTACTATACAGTAAAACTTAGAATACAAGCCCTTATGGGCTTACCGTAATCTCGAGAAGAAGCCCATCTCGAACTAAAATGAGAGAGTATGGGTTTCTTTTCGAGATACTGTAGGCCTACATATACTGTACAATTTAATGCCGATTAAAACACTAAATTAAACAAACTGATATTCTCTACTGTAATCTTTTTTTTAAAATGATTTTTTTGTTTTTAACAGGATGTCATGCTTGAAAGATGTTTTCTGTAGTCCCTTGCTTTATTATAGTAATTACCAAAATTTGCAGCATTCATTTAAAAAATAAGCACCTCTTACATTGCAAACGTAGTCTTAAAAAGATGCCCATCTTAGAAAGAAGCCTATCCAACAGTTT
Organism: Anneissia japonica; assembly: GCF_011630105.1. Classification (NCBI taxonomy): domain Eukaryota; kingdom Metazoa; phylum Echinodermata; class Crinoidea; order Comatulida; family Comatulidae; genus Anneissia; species Anneissia japonica. The sequence continues at coordinate 1,599,980 of NW_022685220.1, forward strand.
TAATTTAAATAAAAGCGCAGGGCTTATATTCTATTTTTTTGCGATATGTTTATGTTCGTAAAACTGGTGATTTTTCACAAACAGTGCTCAAAGGCAATCTCTTAATATGTGTAGAATAATGTGGTTTAATCTAATTAAATCATATTAATTTATATTTTTGTTTTATGTCAAGGTGGTTCCAACCATTTGTTCTTCAATGGTTGGAAGAGAATGAGACACTGTCAATGGAGTTTCTGATTGCTGCTCTTGAGCGAGATAAAAACACCGGTTTTGAGAAGAACTCGGTTCATGCTAAATTTTCGTGCTCTGTAGTAGATGTCTTTACTCAACTGAATCAGAGCTTTGACATCATCCGTAAACTAGACTGTCCGGATCCAACCTGCGTTACTGAATATTTACGGACATTTTCAAGGGTATGTATGGCTATGTTCAAATTTGAGAGCTATGGCAGGTTAAGCCATATTGTACTTAATTACTTAATGCCATTAAGTAATGCAGGGTGTATGTTATTTCATGGTGTAACTAGTAACATGTCAAGCACTCACGATTAATGCAATGCTAGCGTAATTATTTGCAAAATATAGAATTTTGTAATATTACACTTTGTATTTATATGTTTAATGCTTGCGGTACACCATTTAAAAAGTTCTGAAAAAAACTGTTGTTTGTTGAGAATGTCTCACACTTTTTTTTTCTTGTTAGATCTAGGCTTTTTGTGATTGGTCAAATCCTGGCCTAAGCCAAAAGGGCCACCTTCTATAAATTCTCTCTAAAATTCCCTCATCAATTAATTTTTGATAGCAACCACCAATGGTAAGTTCATATTCGGCTTGTCTCTAACCTTGAATATTATCTCATTCTTGGTTCTTTTGTTTTACAGACAATAAGTAAGGTGCTTCTTAGGTATGCTGAAATTATAAGCAAAGAGTTCGATAAATATTGTGTTACAGAGAAAAGGGTGAGTATGATAACATTTTTTTGTTTTTTTCGCAGTAACTAAGTTTGTAAAGTTTTTTTTTTAAGAAAAACCTTTACAATTTAATTAAACTAATCCAAGAATATATTGCATAAACATGAACCTCAGTAATTCATAATATCCTTCCAATTAATTGAGTTAGCCCCTATATTTAAGAATTTTAGAATCAATAGAAAATTTAGTGTAATCTGACCAAAATTTCTGTTTAATTGTGAATAACTACCTGTACACTTTCCCTCCTGTTTTGCTCTTGAGATGATTTTCGGAGTAATCTCTATTTTGTGCAATGTATTTGCATTGTACTCTATGTTTTTTAATAATTATTATTAGAATTGTCATTTTATTATCGGTTGTCTAGTTATATGGAGGTCGTGGGTTTGATTCCCACCTGAATCACTTGCACAATTTTTTCGCACATATTTGGGAACGTACTGAGTATTCAGCACGTCAGGTAGGGGAAAATATCACTCCTATGATAGTCGTAAAAGTGCTAACAACTTCTTTCTTACTATTATTGTTGTAATTCATAACATTGTTAATTTTTATTAATAGCGTTATTAATTAATATGCTCTTAATGTTTCTCTTAAAGTTGCAAGCATGTATTTTAATGAATAACATACAACAGTTAAGAGTTCAACTCGGTAAAATGTTTGAGAACATGGGTGGTGAAAATCTGGATGAAAAAACAGCAGAGACTTTGACAAAGCTGCAGGATTCACTTAACGAGGTGCTCGACAGCCTTAGTCAGGTGTACGCCAAAAGGTCAGTGATTCCTGAGTACCCTCTTATCATCTATTTTACTTCTTTATTTAGCATCCATTCATGATTCAGAACAATTAAAATGTCAGTATATAATATAAAAAGATACATATATTATTAAAAATCTAAAATAATTTACAAATTTGCCTATAATATATAAATAAAGGATACAAGTACGAACCTTTAAAAATCAACAAAAGTTAAAGTATTTCCTATGAGGTCTTTGCAGAGACACTGAAAGATATAAATATTGAAGAGAGCCGGATCAGGAAACATGGATATATCAGGGCCAGAATTGAAAGACAAATATGCAAAGAATATAGTATAGAATTTTAACATAAAAGTCAAGTAGAATATTGAAAGTAATTTGTAGAGTCTAAAATTTAAGCTGATCATACATTCTCTCTCTCAATTAAGTTAACCTTTCGTCTATTGGTTATTTTGAGTAACTTAAAACTTATTCCAGATGATTGAAATAACAAGTAAGAATTTAGGTTTTATATAAAAGAAATTTCACATCTGTTATTAAAACTTATTTTACTCTGGGTAATGTCTCCCTGTCTCTTTTATTGAATACACTCCCTATCATTTATTTTGGTGTGTATTATTCCTGTCGATAATACTGATTATTGTAAATTCCTTATGTTGAATACAATCAAGCAATTACTCTCTTCATCTTCTTTCCCTTCTCTCAGTTTCCATTGCCATCTACTACAGTACATCAATTGCAGGACTAAAAAGAGGAAGCAATACCTCTTCTCGTCCTCCCTCCCCTCTCGATACGCCAGTTAATTGGACTGAGAAGAATAAGCAGTTATGCGTCTCCTTGTCCCCTCCTTGTTTTCATTGCTATCCAATACACAAATTACTGACTGAAACGAGTGAGTGATGCTCTAAATAGTGAAAACAACGCTTTGGGAATGGAAGTATTGTTATTAGTAATGAGACAAGCCTGGCATTTGAAACCATGCATGTCGTAATTTATCATCATCTGCCTCCTAAGTTCCATATAATAAGACTTAATTTACATTGTTATTTACCTACTAGTATTGTATCCACTTCCTTTTAATGGTTCAGATAGTAATGTAAGATGAAAAAATACATACTGTAGATATGTAATGTTCACAAATGCCGTAGTTATAGTTAATATCAATTGATATTTAAATGAATATTCTGCCCTCCTTTTAAATTCTATATTATTTTGTTTTTTTGGATTGTTTTCATTGTAGTTTGGAAAAACAAATACAAGCAAAGATTGAGGAATTTAGCGTAATACTTGCTAAGATCAAAGGTCAGGGCAATGTCGCATTAGGTCAACCCAGTCAACGTAGCATTGTACAAGAGGAAGCTGATGCTGTGCTTTGTCCGCTTGTTGGTCTCCTTGACGAGAAGTATGATTTTTTTTTTTAGTTCAATCTCTGTAGATTATTTATTTCTACTTTGCATTTTATTACTTATATACAATATATAGTACAGAGCAATTGGAGTAATCTGAATGTATATCATCCTTGCGACTCCATTCCATTATTGATTTTGTGGCTAAATAATTGTTAATTTGAATTGGAGGAAACGTTTCACTGTTGGGGTAGAAGGTAAATGCAAAACCAGAGCTCTGCCCTTACAATATGAATAGGGATAAACATATATAAAGTACCTTTAATATCCAAGAACTAAAGCAAAATGCACAAAATGGCATTTGATTCCCCAACTTGAAAGGTGTGAGTCACAACTGCTGCAAACATTACATTCAATGGTTTGAATTCTTTGTCATGTTCTATTTTGTCATTGTTATTTCCACCCACAAGATCTGTAGATTCAAATGCCAATGTAATATTTATCCTCAAATGTGAGGTAATCAATCAGTGGACATTGATATTATAATACTGTCATGCTTAGGATCAACATTCATCCTTTCAAATATCTGTTGATTAAACATTGAAGGCTCTACTTGAGTGTAACCACAATTTTGATTTGATTTTCTCCCTTTTCTACAAAAAAAAACAGCCTCATGGATTTAAATCAAAACTGTGAGAAAACAGTATTGAAGAAGCTTCTAAAGGAGATCTGGAAAATCTCAATGACGAATCTTGAAAAGACAGTTGTTCTACCTCCTATGTCTGATATGTCGGTGAGTAAATCGTGTTAGTGTGGTGTAAAGTTGATGGACATCCAATAATTAATACGTTATCTCGCAAGATTCAAACAGTTTCCCGCTTACAATAATATTTGCTTAATTGTTATGAAATCGTACAATTTTCTGCAAAACTTCCTGCTGTCTCACCCTAAAAGCACTCGTCAAAAATGAGGTTATTAACAAAGTTTTGTTTTGTTTTTTTTTTTTATTTGAAGGTGAATATCAAGCATAATTATTTATTTTGTTTACAGCAGTCTAATGATGAATGTCTGCAGGAGCAACTCTGTACAATGAACCTTTCTGCTAATCCGCGCCCCTTGCATATTTTTGCTAAGATCCCATTAAACGATAGCAAAAGCATACGCACACATGTGTGTTTGTGAGACGCGCATATTCCTTGCCCTGTTCTCATTGGTCAGATGTTAAGTTTGATTGAAACTCCGGAAAGGTTCATTTACCTCTACTAATACATACCAATGATCTTATAAACACAAGGTAACATTCTCCGCAATTTACGCATAACAAATAGAAGCGTAGAATTGGCAGCAGAAAGTAATCATTTTTGGGAGAGGGTGTCCTAGTTGTGTTGCCGTTGATCTGAGATAAGGTGTTCGCGTTACGCCAAAGTTCGTTACAAAGTACGCTGTTCCTTAATTGTAAATCGATGTTTCTATTTGTTACGCGTAAAGGTAAATTTGTGCGGTGTACGCCATGGTCAAAGCAGTCAAAGTTCAAAAGTTTTCATTTTTGCAAGAGGGCGTCGTACACTGCGTTATTACAGAATTTGCTATCTTGGGTTTATAAGATCTTTGTACATACCTTTCCTGTTTGATTAAACATTTATTGGTTATTAACTGTCTTCTAAATTCCTATTTAATAATATTTTTTGTTGGCCATAATGTATACAATGTGCTATTGTCCACCGTGTTTGACTTTTTTATCATCGCATTTATTTCTTTATGGTAGGTGCTGTAGCGCTCCATTAGCATCTTTATATAATGTTAATAATTCTTGTGCCACTTGGTGCAAAATATATTTATATTCTATTTTTCCGTTTTTATCCTGGAATTCAGATTTCTTTGTTTTTTATTGTGTAAGTACAAAACAGTTTTTCCTGGAAATTAGGTATAATCAGGTGCATGCTTCGGAATATGGTAATAAGATCACAACAACAATTGCAATTGGGGTTTTATAATCAGAGCTTTGGTGGGTGTTTGTTTTCTTGTTTTTCTTTTGTACACTGGGAATAAGGAAAATGTCAGATGTCGGTTTGCAAGTTGTGTAAGATTTCCAAGGAAGCAGCGAGCCGAAAGTATGTCAGTTCTGTGTCAAGGTGATAGATGCAATTAAATCACTTTATGGCAAGAGTTTAATCTGTAATTTCTTCTTTAATTTGCAATCCAATTAGATGTGCTCATTTAATGCATTGTGTTTGGATTCAAAATCTGTCTATGCGTTATCAAAAATACCTCAAAATTATAATAACGTTGACTCAGTTAAATAGACAAATTATTGTGTGGCCATCACTTTTGGTCTGTCATTTAATGTTGTGTGTTGCAATAAAATACAGCCAAAATAACAAACCTAACTTTATTGAATGACGGCAATTGTAGATTTACAATAGTACTGTATATAAAATTGGATTTGAAAAAAAAAAAAGTGGTGTAATATATCTAACGAGGTGTGTATGCAGTGTTTATTGACTAATGTGGCACATGGTACTTTTGAGGTATAAGTCATTTTACTCAGTGGAAGTAAAGATTGTTTGATTTATTGGATAGTTTTTAGGACAGAGACAATAATGAATACTTTAGTTTAAATCACATCTCCATTAGCTTTATTTCTTGGCTGGCAATATTGTTCACTGTTGGTCCCAAATGATCAGCTTAGACCATGCCATCACTTATGAGGATGGCTTTTGATTTGACATCCATTAACATCCAACCATTGGTTGCAACTTATGAAAAATTTATTTTCTCTATCTTATCCTTAATAACTAGAGAGAGGGCGCTATGTATGTTGCTTTTTTTCTGTCTTTCGTAGAAAACATTAGGGCCTACTATTTAAAAAGAAAAAAAAGCAGATATATAAAAGTATACATTTAAATTCCTGGCAATTAAAATTTTCAATTTTGTAACCTTGATACGTCCTAATTTTGTGATCTAACCTATTTTAATTACAGTATATTTCTTTTGTATTATTATTCTTATCTTCAACTGTTTTATTTTTAAATCTATGAAAAATGTTCTGTTTTTAAAACTTTTGTTTTTGGGCATGTAATCTTTTGCAATTTTAATTTTTTGCTTATAAGATATGCAAAAAGTTTTGTTTATACTCAACTACACTTGCAGTCTTAAAAAACCTCTGCTATCTTGCTTACACTTGTGTTCCCCCACTAACCAGCTTGTTTTGACATATATGAAGCAGTCCCCATATAAAAGCTCTTCATGATTCAATCAACCAATAAATAATGAGAAATTATTTATTATCTTCCCTTACTGTGTGGGACTCTTCACGCTTGTTGCAGTTGAGTTTCCTAATGTTCCACATTTACTAGTCTACTTTATTAATTTGTATATTTTTTTAAATTTATTTTTCCTTTTTTTTAAATATATCATTTATTTGCTAATAACTTGGGGTAAAGTCAGCATCTGAAATTTGGCTCTTGGGATCTTGAGTGATGTTGACTCCTTTGGGTAATAAGTTCCAAAGACAGATGTCATTTGGTAATTAAAGGTGCTGAAGTTGGACCCCCCTGGGTACTAGATTAATTCATGATAATGCACATATCTAAAACAAAAAAAAATATCCATTCCACTCCCAAAACATTTAATATGTTTGCACATTTTACTACTGTATTATTGTCTCCCTGATATCAGTGAGGTGTGTTTGAAAAAATAGATTATACCAAATTGGGTTCCTTTTTGACAGCATCTCTGTCGTTTATTGCAGAAGTTCAATGAACAAAGAATTTCGGCCAACTGGCGATAATGTTCTTTCCCAATTGCTTTGCAATATGTGAAATTAGCTTATTTGGGATTGTGATTCATTTATTTCTTTTCTTTATCATTATATAATTTATATCTTCATTTGTCTTTAATTTGGGTGTGCTTTTTTTTTTTTGTATCTGTTGCTAATTTGAGGTATTTTATTTTTGTTTTGATACATTTTCTAAGTCTGTATAATCACTTTCATTTTCTCTTGGATTGCGGCCTATAGAAAAATTCTATATTAGCCTCTTTCAATCCAAATGCCTTAGTCAAATTACCGGGTCAGGACAATATGGTCACACGGAAACTGGCTCAGCATGCCGAGGTAACTAGTAGTAGCTATACTAGCTTCATTCAGTTTCAGATTCTAATTCCCAACTGCATTATTCTACATATATATAGCTCATATGGGATTGTGGTCTTTTTGAATTCATTTCCTTATTATAATTATTTAATTGTTAATTTTAATTTGTTAATTTTTTGGTTCTTTCCTACCCAGACTTGTAGAAGAACAACTTTTGTTGAAACAAGGTTTAAAATAAAGTTAATTATTATATATATTGTCTTTATTTTGGGTGAATTTTTTTTTTTTTTTTTTTTTTTTCTTTTTTTTTTTTTGTATCAGTTGAAAATTTGAGGTGTTTTTATTTTTGTTTTCCTGATACAGTTTCTAACCTAGAATGGAAGTTAATATCTGTTTTATTACTTTCATTTTCTCTTGGATTGCGGCCTATAGAAAAATTCTATATTAGCCTCATTCAATCCAAATACATTAGTCAAATTACCGGGTCAGGACAATACAGTCGCACGGAAACTGGCTCAGCATGCCGAGGGTAACAAGTGGTTAACCACGGCTCTGGTAAACACTGATTTGCACATTGTTTGCATAACATTTGCATATCTTGTAGATTGTATGGTGATAGTGATAAAAGGTGAACAGGTCAGTTCATATCCTTAATACTCCAAAACCTACCACTTTCACATTATTTAAAAAACTTTGAAGCAATTGCATATAATAATGATTATTAAATTATTGCTTTTTCTGTGGCAGCATCCGACTAAAAAAAACCTGTTGAAGTTGTGGGTCATTGGAGTGAAATCAGGATGTGAACTGAACTGTAACTGCCGTAAATGCTGCCCGTGTTTAGTTGCTATTAATATTTGTTTTTGTTTTATTTGTTTCAATTAAGTTTTATCTCACCCATTCTCAAGTTTGGTCTTTTTTTGTTTCCTTCCTGGTCAGTGTGATCGTAGGCATGAAATGATGCCTTGTTTGCGCTGTGAAATTTCACCTGCTGAATATTTGTCCCAATTCCCAAAGCAAATGATACTTTATCAAGATTCATTCAACAGATTTTAATCAGTGGCGTATCTATGATTATTGACATGGGGCTGATGGGTCATAAAGGTAGAGGGCGGGCTCAAAGATTAATTGGCTTATGATAACTGGGGAAATAAAATGTGTAATTTCCAGTGGTGGGCACCTAGGGATGCAAGCTTTTTTGGAACCTGTACTCAAGGTCACTCTGCTTTAGATATGCCTGCCCCTCTGCTCTAGTATGCCATTGGTGTAAAGTGTAGTTCATGGACTTGGAGATAAGATAATAACAATATATGTCACATCTTGTGACAAAGATTTATTATAATTAATTTTGGGTAAAGAAATTATTTATTTGAAGTCGTTGTGCTTGTGTTGTAAATTCTATTGATGACATTGCTGAAGCAATTGTGGATTTTGCATGTATATTGTTTGTTAGGTAATAACATGTGCTCCTGAAATGTTTCCATTTCCACCCTCCTGTTGGTTAAAAAAATATTTCATAACTTTTCGAAAATTAAAAACCATTTATCTTAAATGCAAACCTGTTTCACAATCCTTCAAGCCGTAATTTTGGTCATTATTATTATTCATTATTTTATGCTGTTAATATTTTAACATTTACACAATTTAAAGTATATCAATGGAAATACTATAAAATGCTTTGGTAATTGACGAGGAATATTGTACAATAGATATTGCTATTAAATACCATTGGTAATTGTTGTATGTCGTATAATGGCATTTGCCAATGAAAAAAACATAAGGAAATAATATTATAAAGGCTTTTTAATAATAACTGTTCACTTAGCAGAGTAAATCTCTGCTTCTACCATATTGTTATAATTATCATCATCATCATCATCATCACCATCCTATGCAATAATACTATTTTTCTATGACTATTATCGTTCTATTGCATACCATGGAATGGTTATTCCTATGCAATGACAATGATAGTTACTATTGTATCTAATATAAATTATACCATTGTATACAATGGTAACTATAGTTTACTACTGCATACAATACATTGACAATTGCTAAAAAAGACGATGCGATGACAATAATAAATGCCATTGCAGTCATATTTGTGAATTATGCAGTGGTGTTTCCAATGAATAACATGCTTCATTAATATTAATTCTAATGAATAGCAAAGGGGGTATAATTCATTTTTAATAATTAAGTATACAATTAAGTGTATTTCACTTAACAGAATTTGTATAGTTGATTGACCATGGTTTTTTATATTTCTGTGGCTTTTCATTTCATTAAATATCGAGTGAATTGTTGCAACATATGCTTTATATGATTTCATTCCATGATGCTGTGATTGTGGTGTTATCGTTCTAGTTGCCTCAACCTAGTCATGTAATTTGTCTTGGTGTTTTTGTCCACGTTTGGTTGTAGTAAAGTAGCTCTAGTTAAGTTTTACTACAATTCAATATTTTTCAATTTTTATTTGGCACTTTCTTACACGATATCTTCATTGGCAATTAATTTGGGAATAATAACAATCTGGAGTACAGTATATACATACTCAGTAAAAGCCATTTGATTGAGAATGCATGCTAATATATACTTACCATTTCAGGACATGGGCAAGGAAGAAGGCAAGAACCTGACGCCAAAGCAGTGTGCTGTTGTTGATATGGCACTAGATAAGATCAAGGTAGTCACCTAATTTATGTTTTTTTTTTTTCATTTTATTTAACACAACGCATAAATACAATATAAAATTCTTCAGAAAGGTAAATAAATAACAAGGACAATGTAATTTAATTAAGTAATATTAACAAATTATTAAGTTACAATAAATGGTAATAAGTGAAGATATAGTAATTAATAATAACAATAATAAAAAAAAATAATAATAATAAAGATAATAAAAATAATAATAAAGATAATAAAAATTATAATAGTAATAATAATAGTAAAAATAATAATAATAAAAATAATAATAATAACAATAATAATAACAATAATAATAATAATAGTAAGGTTGTGTGCGGAGGACACAATAAGCCATTAAGGTTTTAAGTCAGTGCCTTCGTGTTAATAATAATAATAATGGTAATAATAAATGTGATCATGATAACAATGTGTAATATAATAACGTCTTTTTTGGCGGCAATGAAAACAACAACTGTGTTGTAATACTATTATTTTTTGTCAATGTCTGTTTGGTTATTATTGTTAATGACTAGAGATACGCTCGCTTCGCTTACTTACCCTCTAGTATTTCGTTCCAATAAAAGAGAACAATTATTCATGACCACGGACTAAAAGAAGGAAGTATAAATATAAGTATATATATTATAGTTATATATTTATACTTCCTTGATTGCATGGTGTCTCCTTAAGTTGTTTCATTAGATAAAAAAATTGATTTTTGTTCTTTCCCTACATGTAGAATTTATCGATATATTCTCCCCTGTTATGTGGGTCCAATTATCCTGCCCTGCTTTAGCTTGGCCTGATCGTATAGAAATATGAATACATTTACAAATGCATTATTAAACTTGAATTTGAGGGCTAACACTAATATGTTTAATAACGCATACCAAATACAGCTAACCTGAACTGCAAGCATACATGCTTATCATTTAGTACCATTATCATCTGTTGTGTTTAAATGGTTTAACACTGCAAAACACGACTAGGAGAATGCAGAAATACAAATTTAAACACAATGCCTAGCGAAGCACTACCGGTCTCGTGAAAAATGACATTAAAAAGTTTTTACTGGTGCAGCGGGAACGGTTTCCGAACCTCAAGGTCAGGATTTCAATCCCTTGCTGTGCATTTCGCTTTGTGTCCTTGAGCAAGGCATTTTTATCTGCATTGCTTCTCTCCACCCAGGAGTATAAATGGGTACTTGGTGGGGTTGCCTGCTCCTACACCAAAATATATATTGTAAACTAGATGAATAATATAAATACTAATTTTGTGATTACAGTCATACTTTCATGCATCTGGAAGTGGCCTAAGGAAAGCGTTTTTAGAGCGTAGCGAAGAGCTGCAGTCATTGAGATATGCTCTCTCATTATACACTCAGACTACAGACACACTGATCAAAACGTTTGTTAAAAATCAAACAACTCAAGGTAAGATTTTACTAGTATTCTTAGATTAGCTTACATATTAAATGGCAGGTCAGATCCAGGGCGATAGGCCCCCTCCCCCATAAAGATAGAAAAATAGAGAGAACAAAAGAAAGGAGAAAGCGGGGAGCACAGTATTCTATATAAACAATTTTTTAAATTAAATTCCATGTACCAGTGTTTTGGTCAAGTATTTCTAAACAAAAATCGCAAGCACTACCCACCCCGCCCCCTGCTCTGTGTTTCACAGATCACAATTATTATTATGAATAAATATTTCTGAACAGTACTTAGTGTTTACCTATATGGCTTACATTTTAAATGATCCTATTTACTTGCACAGTGGTTGAGACCCCTATCAACGCTGAGCATGTTTTTGGACCCCATCACCGATTGTAAGAGTTCCTAGTGCTTTTACAACCAAAGTCTATCTTTTAATTATCTTTTTAAATTAAAATCTAATAATAATACTGGGTAGGATTTGATTCTGGTATAAACACAGTTGCGATTTTCCCTCACCGACTTCTAGATATGCCACTGTATAAACAAGCTACAAAGCTAAGAGTGAATGATAAATAGAATAACTGTATGTTCTAACTTTGATAGATTCGCCAAGTACATCTGATAGTGTAGGAGAGGTGTCCATACAGGTTGATTTATTCACGCATCCTGGGACAGGTGAACATAAAGTAACAGTTAAAGGTGAGTCATTATTTCCACACTATCTGTCTCCACATAGTAGAATAAATGGGTAACTGGCAGATTTGATTACTAATACACTGTCAGCTGCATATATTTAATAGGATCAATTATTTTCATAACTTTCAGTGAGACTGACCTTGGTATTCTTAAGACAAACTTATAGTTGTAGTTCAAGCTAAAACTTGCTAGAAATTATTTCAATTCATATTCTTAAAACCAACTTTGACTAGCACCTAAATCATGTGCACCTCGACTAAAATAATAATAAAATAACTCCACAGTTAAGTCAGCATAAGGTCAGACTAAATATTTACCCAATTAAAAACATGCTTTATGTAACCCACGATAGAGGGAAAAGAATAAAAGCGATTGTATACGTAGGTCTGATGTAACTTTGGTGTAGATACATCAAGTTTAGCTTCCAAAAGGCAAAATTAAGATGATAGGTGATAGTTCCTGATTTGCACAAAATCTCCTCGCGTTGCCGTCACGTAGCTTCATCGTAACAACCAGATGGTGCTGCCCTTGCATGGGCTTAATTATAATAGTTCTCCAAAGAAAGCAAATTTTCAGTGACTGTTGAAATTCTCTATTGTTATATGTTAACGACTAATATAGTTATTATAGAAAATTAATTAATGATGTTGTAATATTTAAAAAAAGTTCAAAGTTCAAAGTTCGACTATAGTTCATTTTAAGAGTTCCTGTGTTTATGATTTAGACTTACTTTACATTAAACATTTTACTAGTTCAAATTGAATACTGCAGATTTAAAATTGTGTGCAAGTAATATAGAGAATATTTACGCATCAAAACATTTTTTTTTTCAGTTAAAAGCTAGTAAATTTTTTTATTTTTTTTATTTTATTTTATTTTATTTTTTATTCATATATTGAAAGTCATTGTTGCAATTTAATTGATATATGTACTCTATATATTATATTCTATAGTGGTGGCTGCTAATGACTTGAAGTGGCACACAACAAGTATGTTCCGACCGTTTGTGGAGGTGAATATGATTGGACCGCATCTGAGTGATAAAAGACGCAAGCATTCCACGAAATCCAAAAGCAACAATTGGGCTCCAAAATACAACGAAACTTTCCATTTGTAAGTGATATCTTCTATTACCCCCTACCTATTATCTGTTGGGCCAAAACAAAATCAAGAAAAAACGGACTAGGCCTATAGGGGCTTATTGCTACCACCACTCAACCCCTATATTTTGGTAGATAAAGTTGTGCCCACATTGTTAAAGTTTCTCGTCATTTTATCTCCTTTAATACTAGATTTGTAAAGATTGTGAGTCGGTTGGATTTTGGGCAAATCTAAGTGTTTATTTTTTTTGCCTAATAATAATAATGTTACAATGTATAGTCTTGGTTAAAATAGTAAAAAATTAATTGTGATGATCACTCTTAGCATGTTGAAGATGTACTATTAGTCAAAAAGACTGAAAATACCTCAAAAATTCAAATATAATTTGTAATAGGTCATTTAAAAGGATCTAATAAATTATTAGCTTCCACAGAAAAGCAGATTTATAAAAATTAGTTTTCCCCAATTACAGACATTTTACTACAAAAATCCTTGAATTGATTACCAGCCAACTTAAGGATCTACAGCACTGTATGCAAAAGAATACAAGAATGTATTTAACTGTCTGAAAATCGACAGGGGAGTTTTTTTTTTTTAATTCAAATTTTTAATAACTTACTTAAGTACTGTATACAAATCAAGCAATTCAATGTAGAATTAAACTTTTAAGTTTTTTTTCCTTATGACTGATAGTACATCTTTGTAGATTACTTGTAGTTTAAATAAACTAAAAGACTTTGACCTTCCTTCAATCAAGTGTGGTGAAATATATTTTCTTTCTTTAAACATCCAGTATCCTTGGTAACGAAGATGAACCAGATGCGTATGAATTAAACATCTGTGTGAAGGATTACTGCTTTGCCAGGGAAGACCACCTTATTGGTATAGGAATCCTGCAGCTACGGGACATCGTAGAACCTGGAAGCTGTGCATGCTGGACTGCTTTAGGAAGAAGTCTCTACATGAACGACACTGGTTGGACCATTTTAAGAATTCTCTCCCAACGGACCAATGACGAAGTAGCGAGGGAGTTTGTGAGATTGAAATCAGAATGCCGGTCTGTTGGTGGCGAGCCTTAGATGTCGGTATGGCAATCATCCAAGATGCAAAGTGATTGAATAAATATCGATTACGACATGATAATTCAAAAATTTACTTAAAGTGGTTCTTTCACACATTGGTGTTTTATGTGCACGTACAATAAATTTAAACAAGAATGTTTACTGAGGCTATGCACAGCATCACAACCAGTCAAAGACTGAGAGCTCAGGATGTTGCATTTTAACAGAAGAAATAAGGATGAATGCAGCTTAAAATTTTTTATGAGATGAACTATGATGAGAGAGCCACTTCAAGAAATTCTTTTTAAGTTGTTGTTTATATATACATATAGATATGTATATATATATATATAC
>NW_022685220.1:1615000-1619251 GCF_011630105.1 Anneissia japonica
TATATATATTATATATAATTATGATAATATATATATAATTATTATTTACGGTAATGTATAGTTTTCATTAAAATTTAGTGTAGACATTTTTTATCATTAATAAACAATGCAGACGATTAGCAATATCATATATGTCTAGTTGATGGACAGTAAGGAGAAACTAAGTATTCTGTACAGTGTGTTGTACCAACTCACTCCTATTTTGTATGCCATCTATGTGGGTAATATTGTAAGATGTGATAGATTGCAGTTATAATGTAGAATACCACTGTGGCTGCAATGATAAGTGTGCTATCAACCCAATGTCTCTTGCATTAAATTTATTTGTGTGCAATATTACAATAAAAACAATAAATCCAAGTGTACACAATCAAATTTCTGTATGTCAGACAACAAATAATTTATGTTTCAGACCAAAGAACATATAACAAATGCGCAATTCCGTAAAACCTTTGAAAATACAAAATTTGATCTTCCCATGTAATCTAGAAAGAGCCAAGAGTAACACTACTGTATGTTGGGTCCTACAGTAAGCCTACCCATAATGAACATACATTATGTACACATATGTGATATGTGTACTCATGTACATGCTCCAATGTGCACTGCTAGAGAATGAAGAACCAACACATTCACACAGATCGTTACTCTATAAAAATATAGGTCCTCCTCTGTATAGGTTTTGCAGGCACTTTTTCCATTACAAAATGCACATTCTTTTTATATGGTCTTCATCCAGACTCATGCTCAGTCAAACCATGTATTTTTCCATGTTGGTAGTCTGAAAATGTTCTGCCTCATTAAAATCTGATGAAATCTTCTTTTGTCTGACAGACGGATATTGTACACTGCTCGTGTTAGATTATTTTTAAGTTTATCAATGCTCAACTCATGGCAATACACCCTTGGTAACCAATTGCATGATAGAAAACTCAGATTAATTAGTTTACCACAAGAATACTTCTATTATTAGTTTTTAGCATGAAATGCTGTGTTTCCTGCACAAACCTGCAGGCTAAGTATACCTGACATGGGTTTCGAGGATGAAATTCTGCTATGTAAATCTGCTCTAGCTTTGCAGAATTCCTATCATGAGATCCCCACACAAGCCTAGAAAATTACCCACAATGGGTATTAGAAATGAATTTCTGATAACCACTGCACCCCCTGCACAAGCCATCAATGTACATGTATCATGGGTCCAGCCAGTAATGGATGGATTTTAAAAAGAGGCATTGTTTAAAAGTGAGCCAGCCAAAAACAGGAAGTGAAAGAGGTTTTTTAAAGTTTGATCTATGACATCATTAAGTTTTATGTAGCATTTACCCATAGATTGGCAAGATAAATGTCATATCTCACGGTTCACACCCATATGTGACTGCGACAGCAAAGATTGCTTGCAGTGGATTTTGGGCCTTTATAATTACATGTATTTGTCACATATAATTTTGATTGTTTACTGAGATTTAGGTACTCACACACTTATGTGCAATAAGATATTATGATATAGGTATGGAACAGGTATCGATTAGAATGGAAGTATTAAGACATCAACAATTTAACCATTTCGTAAAAATTATTACATTTGTTACAGCAGAATCCATCTTAATTATATGAATCACCTCATTTTACTTACGGTATATATAGGTACTTATTTCATTCAGTGTTTACACTATATAAAACAGAGTACGCGTAAAGGTAAGACATTCACAGACTGTAGTCATAGTTTTATATATAGTAATACTCATTCCAAAAATGTAAATAATATGTTAATTATTAAGATGCATCGTCTGTTCATTTTTTTAATGAACCCTTAAATTCACTCTTGTCTTGGAAATGTGATAACTAAGTGTGTTTTGTTTTTTCTTGTCTATGCAGTCCCTGGTTCTCCATATGCAATGGTTCAATGTTAACTCTCTCAAGGGATTAATGTATGTTAGTCTCCTATTCCCGTGGACAGGACTGTTTTCACATTCTAGCGTTTGTGTTGAGTGTTTGTTCTCCATACAAAGTGCCTACGTGCATAAACACATGTGTTGGGTGGTGTGCCAACTATTGTATTATTGTACTTATGAAGTTGGAATTACTATGTAATTGAACTACTGAGTCAACATAAAGCATGATATTTAGTGTATTGTTATTGCACCATTATGTTTAAAAAATTTAGCCATATATGGCATGAATACAAGTGAAAAAAACTTCATTTTATATACATATATAACTTATATACATCCATCCTACCACATTTTATACATAGCATTCCAGTTTAAATTCATAATTTATAAATTTAATTTAACCACTAAATTGTTAAAATGAATAATTGTAGTAATGTCATAGAGTTATTATATAAACACAAAAAGGGATGCCTAGGCATGACAGAAATGATCTGTTGAGTATCTCTTTCAAAGTCAAGTCCGGTGCGCCTCAAAAAAAGCATTTGTACGCACACTTCACTGTTCTTATTCTAACTCTATGCTCAAACATGTACTAGCCATTTTGTACAAAAAAATTCTGTAATATTCTAATAACCCTATGAATACCCTATTGCCTTCCTGGTGATGGATGGGTATTATTTTTAAGAAGGGTAATTGTTTTTGTATTGCATTGATTTGTTCTACGAAATCGGATGGTTTTTTTTTTTGGGTTTTTTTTGTTGAAAATTCATGTCCTTAACTCATATAGTATAGCTTTAGTTTTAATTCATCGTTAAAAAAATAAAATACATTAAAAGGTCAGAATTAAATTGGATTGTTTATTTGAATTTTTTGTGAGTAATATGAATGATTTTTAAAACTGCTGACTGGTATCCACTGCACTCACTGTGACCTGAATCAGTATATTAGATTCTCTTTGAATCTATTTACCCATAATTACTGTTTTCCGTAGCCTGACAGGCATATACTGCCCATTCTATCAAAACACCAAATAGTAATTCCAGTTGTCAAACGGAGGCAGGGACTTCAAACTTGGCCTTGACGTATTATTTGTGTCAGGTCTTGGCTGGAGGATGAATTTTATTGCTCAAGGCACCTTTGAAAATGTTGATGACATTGTCCAATAACAATAACAACAGCACCAACAACACAGCAAAAAAAAAAAAAAAGAACAACCAGAGGCGGATTTAGAGCGTGGGGATGGGTTGCTAAACAGGTAGCACTTCTTCCCCTAAAGAGTTACCAGAATGCAAGTTTTTATGATCTTCTTCCGTTAAGTTGCTGCCTTCATCTTGTTGAAGATTCTGCAACTCTCTACAACGTCATGTGTGTCTGTGTTTGCCACCTTGCAACCATGTCGTTAATCGTATTTCTTTGGATGTATTGTATTTGTTTAATCTTAATATGCTTGAAAATAAACTTTCTCATACCTTCTCTCTTAATGTTCAATAAATAGCCTAGTAAGTTGGCCCTTTTTAACTTTTATGTAATGCGCCTCTGAATGTTCATCGACAAAACCAGCGTTATGACACTCGAGGGGACATTCCCACGGTGGTATTGATTCAAATCATGAAATTTTTGGAATTAAACCCACTCCTCCCCACCCCCTTCTCACAATACACCTTTGAAAATGTTGATGACAGTGTCCATTAATATACCAACATCAACACCAACACAGCACTAACAACAACCAATGATGAGGGTCGAATTTACAAGAGGGGTGGGGAGGGGGTGTTGACGCTAAACAGGTAGGCCTACGCTTTACAAGAGTGGGGTGGGGCGTGACGCTAAGCAGGTACGTTAACCACAGGGGCGGATCCAGCGGGGGCCATGAGGCCTGTTAGTCAAGCCGAAAAATGAAAAAGAGAAAAATTTTAAAGAGAGGAAAGAGAGTTCAGTTGCGATCCAGCAGTGGGTGAAAGGAGAGCTCGATTATTTACCACTTATTTACACCAACCATGGTGGGGCTGAGGTGGGCGTGGCGGCGTGAACTTCATTTTGTCCCTCCCTCCCCTTACCACCCCCGTCAAAAATTCTCTGGATCCGCCCCTGAAACACTCGCCATTGTATCACGATTTATTTAAAGTGTCTTTTCGAATAAAATTCATGTAAGGCCCATAGGCGTAGATCCCGGGGGGGGGGGATGGAGGGGATATATCCCCCCAATAATTGACAAGGGGGGATGGTCCATTGTATCATCCCCCCAATATTTTGACTGTATGGGATAAAATGGAGCTTTACACACTTCAAAAGACTGTCACAGAAATAATTTGCACTGTCTTATGCGCTTACAAAGATGAAAATCATAATGTATTAA
>NW_022685220.1:1620782-1623927 GCF_011630105.1 Anneissia japonica
CAAAAACTATTATAGACTATATAATGACTGTCTCTTATACACACCCCCCCCAATGAAAAATATTTTTCTACGCCAATGGTACTAAGGCCTACTTATCTAACATCATTCGTTCCGTAAACGTGTTGTTATAAGGCTTATAAGAAGAGGGCATATCTTATATTGATAACTATTACAGTTTCTGCCGTCCTGCAATAACAACTAGTGCTGTTCAACTTTGTTTGCGCAAAGGAGTGTGAGGCCAATACTCGAGCTTAAATTCAAGGGGAGAAATCGTATTTCTGTGACTTTGACCTTGTTTTCTGACCTTTTTTCCCCTCAAGTTAATTCCTTAGTTTTTGCATAATCTTGCTAACAGACAGCCAGAGGTGAATACATAACCTCCTTGGCAGAGGTGATAATATTTTTTATTTCAGTGTGTGTTTGCGTCGGGGAAAGATATATTTAAGAACGAATGATTTTAGATACGTTATTAGGCCTTACATGAATTACGTAGGCCTTACATGAATTTTAGTAATAAAAAAAAATAAGGCGATGTAATTCTCATAAACGTCAGTCTATTCGCCCGTGATGTATATACTGCGAAATTCTCTGCAAGTTTTCAATATTGAATTCACATTCCAAATAGCAATTCTACGCTATAGTTATAAGCTATTAACTTTGCATTTCGGCTCTCAAAATGTTTTTTATAACCATAAATACGCATTTATAATGTAAATAATGACTAAATAACATTTTTTAAACCACCAAGTTCCCGAATGTTTAAAAACACGTTGTGTTTTCAGGGATTTAATAATTATATATAATTATGGTCAATGTAATACAACTGCAGTTGTACGTAGATTACATAGAAATGATACAATAACATTTCGTTGAAAATTTTTAATAATTTCATCTAAAACCCAAATTTATATGTTTTTTTATTAGTAACTAAGAAAAAAGGGACTTAAAATAATTAATTCACAATTATTGATTTATTACATTCAAGAAACCATTAGGATGTGCACGTTGTTTAAGCAGGCCTCCAAAAATTGACAGGGCCATTTTTATTCTATGTTTTGCTTTTAATTATTTAAGCATCTTCGGGAATAATACATATCATATTTGTTTCTTTGTATTATGTATTATTCCTGATGGTGCTTCAATAAAACCGAAACGTAGAATATATTGGTCTTGACAATTTTATGGAGTCATATTCATACTATTTATTTAATTCAACTTCTTGTTATATTGCATTTTGAGTTGTAGACCGACGAGAGTAGCGTTAGGCCTACCGGTTTACCAGGTGGTTTAGACACAAAGGGACATTAGGGAGAAGCATAAAGCCGGATACTCACTGCGCAAGACCACTGCGTACGACCCGTCGGCAGATGAATCCGACTTCGATGCCAGCGAGCGATAGACGGCGAGCCGTCTGCTGTTTGTCGATGACAGTCTAAAGCTCAGTTTCCATATAATCGTTACACCCTATCAGCGACAGTCGGGACGGTTAAATATGGTTCAACTTTGCCGATTGTGTTGCAGACGCATCGGGGTGCCTTCCCGATTGTGTCGGAGCAGCAATGCCAAGAAGCAATTGCTGTAGCGACAGTGTAGCGATTTCATGGAAACAAAGCATGTTTGGATCGTCATCATTAAAAACGATCGGTCGGGCGCAGATAGTGCCCGACTTTTCTGTACTGTAGCCCACACTTTATAAATCTAACTACATTACACTTCATATTCATAGATGAATAAATCGCTGAACAACAATAAGGCGAGACTTTTTTTTATTCCTTGTTTCGCATATTTATTGTTTTAAAGATCATCGGAGGAGGGCGTAATAGTATTATTCAATGGACTTCTCCAAGAGACTGTGATAATTGGATGATGTTTAATTACTTCAAAATACCTGAAAAAAACAATGGTGGAAGGATCTATAACCAGGGAGATTTACATCTCCCTGCTATAACAATGATTGCAAAGGCATCGGGGAACTTATAACCCGCCCACGATTTCTTTTTAGACACTTTTTCCATGGACAGTATTATTTTTGGAGTTGTTGGTGCAGTGCTTGATGTTCGGACTTTGAATCTTGAGGAAGATGGTGTTCCCAACGGGGGTGGGCGTAGGCCTATCTTGCCCACTACGCCCACTGCAGTGGCGGCGCCAGCTTCTGAAATCTGGGGAAACAAGTGAGGGGAAAGATAAAAGTTGTGTGTTCTCCCCGACAAATTGTGGGTTTTCTACCCCAGCTCTTCTGACATTAAAGTATCTAAGTAGTAGGACTAGGGTTAATAACGGTGATTAAGTTTGGAATTGGACGGATATAAATTTGAAGATATTATTAGGCCTATTTACAGTCTGCTGAAGAAGTCCATTGTGCAGGTGAAAGCTTGAGTTATGAAACCATAGCAATGTTAAGCCACTTTTAGCAACTCGGGGGGATTACTAGACAAGTCATTTTTGTTCGTTAAAATCAGCAAGATCAATCTACCTGCTGGTTGTTGAATTGCTATTAATCTACGCAAAGTAAAATGTCAATACAAAGTACAATGACGCAACGAGTTCCTCATTTCTGACGTCGTAGACAGAGAAATGTTTACAGGCCACATTAATTTAATTGGTTATCTCAGAGGCTCCAGCGCGCATGAATTGCTCTCGCATAAAAGTTAGAAATCATTTTGAAGCTCTGAGACAAACAATTTAACCTAATTATTTATTTATTAGGGTTTATTGGAGGGTCGCTGTCTGATTTTCCAATATAGGTTTGTCCATTAGAGTCACTAAATCATTTTGTCGCTGAATGTATTCAGTATCAGTCGCTTGAATCTGAAATTGATAAAGAAGTAGACCTGAATATTGAGATTTAAAAGTTATACGTTTTTTATACTGTATGGTAATAAATAATGAGCTTCTCTAGAGATTTGTACCCGTCGAGAAGCAGTTATGCTCTCTAATTTATTTATTTCATTATATATAAATAATGGAAGGGTAACCAATCATTATTAATATATAAGTTTACTGATTTCATTATATATATAAGGAAAGGGTAACTAATCATTATATATAATTGATGTAAAGTAACTAAGAATCATAGTAGGTTCACTTATTTCATTATGTATAAATAATGACGACAAAGACACTATATATAAAATAAATGCTTTTA
>NW_022685220.1:1624297-1626379 GCF_011630105.1 Anneissia japonica
CGGATTGGAATATTTACGCTCCTTTACATTGTGCTACTAAGGTAGTACATTGTTTTGTAGAGCACTCTTATTTTAAGATGGTGCATGCATTGTTTATGTAATACTATTTTGCAATTTGCATAGCACACCCATTTTGGGTTTGTGCACTCTTGTATTCATAATCAGTGTACCACGTCACACAGGGCTGATCCAAACCATGTTCGAGTCTGTCGTGTGTTGCATTCTTGAAATCCTGAGCTGCACTGATGAGATTAACAAGATCAAAACGGTACGGTATATTACATTATCTTTTACACTCATTAAAAAAATTAATATTTTGTCATGCTCTGGATGAATATTAAGAATTTTATCAAGTTGCCTAAAATGCTATGTTTGTGGTAGGTCTTTACTGAATTATTTCTTAGCAGATAATGAAAAACAGTCGATTTAATATAGGCCTACATTAAATTTTTAATCGTTTAGTTCCGATTTCGATTTATTTCATATTCATAGTCACATGTATGGACAATAGAAAATTAAAAGTGTGTCTAAAAGAATAAATGAAAATATGAAAATAGGATGTAAAGAATTAAATTGAAACAAAGCTTTTTAACATGTAATGCTCTTAAATAATTAGATAATTAATTCTTAACAAAAATAAAATAAAATAAAAAAATAAAAGTTAATTAATTTAGGCCTAAGAAAGTTTATGAGAAAAATTATTTCCCACCGGACACCACCCTGGTATTTTTGAGTCGAGGTTTCGGGGCCTGAATAAAGATTGCTAGAGCAAGTGAAATGTTTTACTAGAACTAATTTAATCTTCTAATCGGACACCATCCCGGTATTTCTGAGTATAGCTTTCGGGGCCGAAAGATTATTATTTGCGTGCTGAATCAAATCATGATAAATAGGCCCAAGTTATTGATACTTAACTACCGTAAAAAATGAAATAATTTCGAATTTGTTCTATATAAAGTCGTCTTTCCCCCACACACCACGCCTCCTTTTCCAAACACGTGGTAAATTTCGACAAGTTGCTGCATTTTTCAGCAACTTCAAAGGGACCGCTATCGTCACCAAGAGAACATCCAGGTTACAGCAAACTTAGACAGCTTAGGGTGGATACTACTACATTTAGACGAAGTTGACTGGTTTGTTTGTTGCTTGAAGTCAGGTCATTTAATTTTTTTCTTGATAGAAACAAGTAAAAATGCCATATCATTCCAAAAATCCCAAAGTTTAATGAAAATTTAACAAAAAATCTCAAGATCCCAAGGTGTCATTGAAAATCCCAAGATCTTGGGATAAATCCCAAGCAATGGTCACATTGCTCATCGAAGCTAAACACTACCGTATTACAGCAACACACACACAAACTTACACGAGAAATATATATCTGCTGGTGGCGATAATAACAATAATAATAATAATAATAATAATAATAATAATAATAATAATAATAATAATAATAATAATAATAATAATAACAATAATAACAATAATAATAGTAATAATAATATTAATAATAATAATAATAATAATAATATAAAATAATAATAATAATAACTAATAATAATAATACGGTGATGATGGTAATAATGACAAGGTGGTGATGATGATGATGATGATGATGATGATGATGATGATGACGACGATGATGATGATCATCATCATCATCATCATGATCGTGATCATGATGATGGAATTGGGCCCCAAGTCAACTCAGCCCCAATTTACTGTAAAATTTACTAAATAATTACCAAAATATATTTGAATGCAAAGTGTTTTAAATCGTTGCCTTTGTTATTTCTTTTTTCATTAACATCCACAAAACATTAATTTAAACTGTAATTAGAAAAATAATATAAAAATAATATTAATAGCTTTATAAAACATTATAATAAAACTGATGATAATAACGACATAATAATGACAATACTTAATGAGTTATAGATATATTAAATATACATTACATATATATGTGTGTGTATATATATTTAAATATATGCCTATATGTACATAAAACATGATATAATATATAAAATCGAAACAGTCACATATATACATACAAGAAATAATAAGAAACGAATACCATATGTA
>NW_022685220.1:1626444-1629015 GCF_011630105.1 Anneissia japonica
TATTAAATGTAACTTATAAACGACATGTTTCAACGTGTCCCACGTCATCATCAGGTAATAACGCTTATACTACTAACGGTTTAAATACTACCGGTCAGATGCAAGAAGAAACAAGCAAATATTAAGGTAAGTCATGTATATAGAGGACAGGAATGCTATAGTAAGTCATGTATATAGGAATTAGAATGAGAGTGATATTGTAATGAGTTGTTTGTTTGTTAAGTGACGGATTTCCCCAAGCAGTGTAAAGGGCTTCTTTTATTTTAAGTTGATAAGTGTGTTGTGGGCGGAGTCGTTCTATTTTCTCTATGGTCTGAATTAGATGCACTGAAAGAAATTAAGAAAAACAAAGGAATTATTATCATTAAACCTAACAAAGGAAATGGATTCGTCGTGATGAATAGAGATATACCTTTCCGGTATTCTTGAAATCATCAATGACCAAACCAAATTTACCAGACTAAAAGGAGATTCTATAACTATGAGAGAAGGAAGCCTTCAACATTATATATAAAAATAAATATATATACACACACATATATACACACACATATATACACACACACATATATACACACACATATATACACACACATATATACACACACATATATACAAACACATATATACACACACATATATACATACACACACCTACATACACATATATACATACACATATATACATACATACACACACACACACATACACACACATACATACACATATATACATACGCATATATACACACACATATATACATACACATATATACATACATACATATACACACATATACACACACATATATACATACACATATATACATACACATATATACACACACACATATATACATACACATATATACATACACATATATACATACACATATACATACACATATATACATACACATATATACATACACATATATACATACACATAAATACATACACATATATACATACACATACACATATATATACACATATATACATATACATACACATATATATATACACATATATACATATACATAAACATATATAAATATACACATATATACATATACATCTACACACATATACACATATATACATATACATATATATATACATATATATATACACACATATACATACATATATATACACACACATATACATATATATACACACATATACATACATATATATATACACACATATACATACATATATATATATATACATACACATATATACATATGCATACATACATATACACACATATATACATATACATACATACATATACACACATATATAAATATACATACATATACATATACTCACATATCTACATATACATACATATACACACATATATACATATACATACATATACATATACACACATATATACATATACATACATATACATATACACACATATATACATATACATATACATACATATACACACATACATATACATATACATACACATACATATACACACATACATATACATATACATACATATACACACATATACATATACATACACATACATATACACACATATACATATACATATACATACACATACATATAAATACATATACATATACATACACATACATATACACACATATACATATACATATACATACACATACATATACACACATATACATATACATATACATACACATAAATATACACACATATATATACTACCATCCCAATATAAGTTCTCTTACCCGCCAACATAAAACTGACTATAAAATTCTCAATAAAGATAAATCTATTTGCCACCTTTTTGAAGACCCTCCCCTACTAGCCAAAAGACAACCCCCTAATTTGAAATCTATTCTCTCATCCTCTAAAGTCCATAAGAATTCCCACTCTTACACATCTAGATGTGTATAAGAGACAGGCGCTGGATAGGGCCAAAACATGCCCATTCGTGCTGAACAAGTGTGCACGTCTGGAGAGTGATGAATTACCCAAAGCGAATTAACCAGGCTAAGCATGTGCGACAAGACCTGTTCAACTTATTGAAAGTTTAATATTCCAGTACTGTTTATAACACACGACAGAAAGAAAATTACACCATAGCAGATGTCAACAAAGTTAACGATTATGATTATCAATGTTTGAATTAAAATTAAGTACTATTTTAGTCTGGTTTTGTCAAGGTTGCACTGAATTGACATGTCGACTAGGACGCGAAGCCCCGCCCACAAAGTCACAAAAACCTTAGACACTGGCGGCTAGACTTACAGAGCTGGCGAACATTTTCTTTGCTATCAACCTTCTTTAAGAAAGAGAATTCAGGGTAGGCGGTATGCAAATGAATCATATATTCATAGTGTTAATCTATTGCATGGAACAGGCAGGGAAACTGTTGTAAAAGCCTCTGTATTTCACTCCCAAAGGAAGAGGGAAAAGTCACATTCCGTCAACCTCGTTGTAGGCAAAGGCCAAGTCACTGATGTGCACTGCTTGTGTAAATCTGGGTATCTATTTCAAAGCATAGATATCTAGGCCTAGGCTCACGTATGTTTCGCATTGACAACCAGC
>NW_022685220.1:1629703-1653323 GCF_011630105.1 Anneissia japonica
ACAAAATATAAGTTCAGTGACAAGTTAATGGGCGAATTAATTACTGTACAATTAAACCATGATAAGATGTCGGCAAAATGATTATGTAAGCGATAGTCGTAGTTTTTTGGACGCTTCCTGACATATTGCTTGGCTGATAGTGGTGTTCGGTACAGTGTATAGCATGGGGTTCTTCAAGCGCAATCCATTGGGATCAAGTCAAGTTTTTTGCACTGCGACAGAAATATAATATCTGACCTTGTCTGTGCTAGCTTCAGGTGTAGATCTTCAAGTTTTCTCCTTCATGCAATGCTTCCTTGTCAATAGGGGGTCCGAAATACATATTGAAGAGTGGGTTTGCATGTATGCTCCAAGTAAAATAAAATGCAAAAGCAATGAAAAAACGGTGTACAATCATTGAAAGTTAATTGACTTGCGGAACACAAATTTATTAAGCCATAACAAAATCAAACGGATATTTCGATAGCTCCTGCTATCTTCATCAACGTTAAAGTGAGAAAACTTGGGAGATCTTACATATACATAAAGAATAATAATAAACCAATCAGAATCAAGTTATCAATACAATTAGTTGATTGGACTACAAAATATAAGTTCAGTGACAAGTTAATGGGCGAATTAATTACTGTACAATTAAACCATGATAAGATGTCGGCAAAATGATTATGTAAGCGATAGTCGTAGTTTTTTGGACGCTTCCTGACATATTGCTTGGCTGATAGTGGTGTTCGGTACAGTGTGCAGCATGGGGTTCTTCAATCGTAATCCATTGGGATCAAGTTAAGTTTTTTGCACTGCGACAGAAATATAATATCTGACCTTGTCTGTGCTAGCTTCAGGTGTACATCTTCAAGTTTTCTCCTTTCATGCAATGCTTCCTTGTCAATAGGGGGATCCGAAATACATATTGAAGAGTGGGTTTGCATGTATGATCCAAGTAAAATAAAATGCAAAAGCAATGAAAAAACGGTGTACAATCATTGAAAGTTAATTGACTTGCGGAACACAAATTTATTAAGCTATAACAAAATCAAACGGATATTTCGATAGCTCCTGCTATCTTCATCAACGTTAAAGTGAGAAAACTTGGGAGATCTTACATATACATAAAGAATAATAAACCAATCAGAATCAAGTTATCAATACAATTAGTTGATTGGACCACCAAATATAAGTTCAGTGACAAGTTAATGGGCGAATTAATTACTGTACAATTAAACCATGTTAAGATGTCGGCAAAATGATTATGTAAGCGTTAGTCGTAGTTTTTTGGATGCTTCCTGAACACCACTATCAGCCAAGCAATATGTCAAGAAGCGTCCAAAAAACTACGACTATCGCTTACATAATCATTTTGCCGACATCTTATCATGGTTTAATTGTACAGTAATTAATTCGCCCATTAACTTGTCACTGAACTTATATATTAGCCTGGTTCACGTCGAACTTTATCTAGATATACCCGTCTTGAAACATGATACGATAATCCCCTAATTGCGTTCGATGCCAAGTTAGAGCCAGATAAACAGCCAGCCAGTTTCAAGCCGTCGACGTCACACGGTCGAAAGGCTTGTTTAATCATGGAGGAAGGAAATTTAGAAATTTCCTTCCTCCATGGTTTAATAAAGCATCTACTGTATTTTACGAACCTCTAGTACCAAGTGGTATTCGTTCCAAAAAATTGTAAACTACTGTAGAGAAGGTGTGAGAAATTTCCACTACCTAACCTAGCCGACCAGTACCAACCAACGACCAGTGCAGCAGCGTGTTCTATCGCAATCTAAGTGGTAGATTCTCTAGGCCCTGCGCCCTAGCTACATTTACCTTCGATTAAAAACGAATTATTTTAATCGCTAGCTAGCATTCTTCCATTTAACAAAATATTGTTTTAATTTTCATTAAAACGTATGTATACTTTATGGACCTTTCTGTCCTGTTTTGTAGTTTTTAAATCGCTCAATTGTGTTGTTTACATGCACTTCGCGAAAATCTAGCTTCGCGGTGTCAAATAAGTTGCTGACTTCCACACACTTTTTTATTTCGTCATTTAACGACTGGCGTTGGTGGTAGTTCGTTGAAATTGAATTAATAGCGACTATTATAGCGGAAATAGAAAAGATTGAATTGTCAATAAATAAATACAACAAATCTGATTTTATTATTTATATAAAATATACATTATCACTTTGAAAAACGTACGCAATCGGACTTTTTAACGTTATTACTTGGTCGATGATGCAAAGGGCAAAGGTCATTGGTAATATCGACTATTCGTAAAACGGACGTTTGCTGGGTGTTTACCCAAAATATTACAAATAATTTCTGAAAACCAGACTAATGAGACTACTTCGATGCTGTTGTTAGCATTGTTGAAGTACGTTGTTGCCAGCCAGAAGATGATAATGGTGGTACAATACAGTACAAAGCTGGCTTAGATGCCTACGTTACGTAATCGTGTCCTTTTAATCCAAGCCGACTTTACCGTTAAGCAAGTTAATTTACCGTTATTCTAGTAAAGTTAAGTCACTTAACTTAAGTGACTTAATTCCTTTAACTAGCTATACTTGAGTGGTTCACGTCGAACTTTTAACTAGTTAAGTGGATGTATATCTAGATAAAATTTCGACGTGAACCAAGCTTTTGTGGTCCAATCAACTAATTGTATTGATAACTTGATTCTGAATTAAAAACATAGTTTTTCCCACGATAATGGACACCATCTTGGAATTTGTCATGATGACGTCATCATTCCGATCAAATTTTTTAATGAGAGTGATGAGTAACTATATAGCCAAGTTGTTGTTACATTTAATATCCACAGTATATGTAAAAGTGACCAAAAACATAAATTTATTTCCCCTACCCCCACCTTAAATAGTTTAAAATAAGGTATTTTAGGCCAAAATTTCAAAGTGCTGTAAAAAAAATTGCCCAAGCCCTAGGCATGGGGATTTTTTTCTGATACACTATAGGGTATGCTGATTCAGAAAAACCAAAAATTAATTTTCCTTTACTTTTTTCCCGCTAAAGTTCATTTCAGTAGTTTTACAACCAGGCTAGTATTTGTAAAATGATTGTTAAATAATTTTGCAACTGATAAGGGATCTTTTGTTAATTTATCGTTTACCATAATCTCAATACCAGATTGATTACTATTGTTTAAAGATGGTTTAAGAAGAGAATTAATAACACGCCAGGTACCTTTGATGTTGGATTTTAATTTGCTAAAGATGTCAGAATAGTAATTTCTTTTGGCGGTCTTCAGGATTGTGTTTAATTATTTTTAGATAATGCTTATACTTTGAAATATTTGAGTTAGTGGGTTGACGGAGGCTTTTAGAATAAAGTTTATGTTTATATGTTATTGAGGTTAGCAATCAGTCAGTCATCCATGGTTTCAGTTTGGGTTTATATTTAATAGGATTATGTTGTGTTATACAGGGAAGAGTATCTATTTAAAAATAAATCATATGCATAGTTAGGATCCGAGGCATTGATGACATCTTCCCATGAACTGTTAGATAGGTCGTTCTGGAAGTTATAGATAAGATATTATATTCATTGATTTTTCTAGAATGCTGTTTTGGTTATTTATTGGTTTATTAGGTTTGCATAAGTTACTAATATTAAAAATAGGAAGATGAAAAGTGGAATCGTCAATAACGATACCACTGATGCTGGATGACTCGATGTCATTTGATAAAAATGTTGTCAATAAGAGTTGCGGAATTAGGAGTAATTCTTGTCGGTCTATGAATAAGATGAAAAAAAAGAATCATTAAAAAGGCAGTGTACAAAATCATTGATGTTGGTATCAGAATCAAATTTTTAAAATATCAATATTAAAATCACCAAGAAGAAAGACTTTTTTCTTTTCCCTCGATATTTTCCTTAGCAAGATTTCAAATTGTTCAGTAAATGAAGAAATTGATATATTATGTGGTCTATATATAGTACCAATAATTAGGTTATGTTTGTTTGTATTTAATTCAATAAATTTAGATTCACAAAAATATTGAGATGGTATTAAATCATTTCTAACTTTGTAACTCATATTGTTGTTAATAAAAATATGAACTCCTCCACATTTATAGGAGCGAGGTTGAAATATTATAGAATAGTTTGGAATGTGGATAAGAGGGCTAGTTGAATCCATCCAGGTTTCAGTTACCGAAATAATATCAAAATTAAAATTTAATGACTTAATACAATTTAAAATAGAATCAAAGTTTTTTTGAAGGCTTCTCCCATTAAAATGTATACAAGAAAAATTATCGTTATATTCAATATTGTTGAATTGCTCCTTGAATTCATTTTGCAAATAATATTTTGATATGGTAGGGTTAATAAAAAAAATTGTTATTCGGGTCTATTTCATCAAATTGACTAGTGGAAGAAGATGGATCAAATAACAAATTAGAAAGTCTGTCACTATTACTAAACAAATAGTGAGACGCTTCCATGAGTTACACAAGAAAAACAAAAACAAAAACACAGACACAAAAAATACAAATATGCAAATTCAACGGTAATTTAATGGGATACGGTTGTAAAATACAAGTGCGCCTTAGGTGAGTACTGCACAACACACAGGCAGGCCTCAAGATATAAAGATTTTAGAAGAATTTTGTGTTCATAATAATTTTTACTTATCATATTCTTATTCCTTATTTTTTTCCTTTTCATTTTTCTCTTTCTCTGTGACAGTGTAAAAGCAAAGTAAAACTAATTAAATCAAAATAATATTGTAAAACTAAAATAGCATTGATACTTAAATTACATATACAGGATACCAATATGTTACTATAAACAATATAAATACAATAATTGACTTAAAATAAATTAAAGCAAAAGTATTACAAGCAACTACGCAGTAAGCCATAACAGAACAAACATAAACTCAAACAACATTAATAATAACATAATTAACATTAATAAAATAATAACAATAATACATAGCAGTAGATAAACAATAGTAATATGTAACAAACAATAGTATTAAAAAAATAATAATAAAAATAATAACAACAATAACAATGGGTAATAATAATAATAATAAACAATATAATAAGAATAACAATATTAACATTAAGCCTAATAATAAAAATCAAAATATTAACAATAACATTAATGACAACAATAATAATAATCAATGATAGTAATAATAATAATAACATTAAGAATGATAATAGTAATGATAATAATAAAAATCGTAATAATAGTATTAAACAATAATAGTGCATACAGAAGATAGTAAGTTGAAAAAAAATACAATTATCAATTTTGAGTCCCTTTTTTTATCAATAATATTAACAATACAGGCAATAGCAATAAGCAATAATAATACTATATTTAATTAAGAACTTAATAATTATACAATGTATAAGCCATTAAATAGTTTGTTTTCCTGTAAATTAATTTTTTTATTTTAGATGTAAGTAAAGTTTTTGTTATAAATGTTTTCTCAGTAAGATGTAACTTTGCAACCTCCTCTTCTACTCGTCAATAGATTTGAAATACTTAACATACTCTGAACCATCATGTTTCTGCACTAGGGCCATAACTTTTCCGTCGATAGACCAAGCTTTCTTGACCAATGGAAGAGCTTTTACCTTCTGTAATAATGTATTTCTTGCATGTGTTAGGTCTTCCTGGATACCAATAGATGAGCCTTTGAGTTTTCGTCTAGATTTAATTACTTCGTTTCTCTTGCGATAAGAACAGAATTTCACCAGTATAGCATTAATTAAATCAAAATAATATTGTAAAACTAAAATAGCATTGATAATTAAATTACATATACAGGATACCAATATGTTACTATAAACAATATAAATACAATAATTGACTTAAAATAAATTAAAGCAAAAGTATTACAAGCAACTACGGAGTAAGCCATAACAGAACAAACATAGACGCTAACAACATTAATAATAACATAATTAACATTAATAAAATAATAACAATAATACATAGCAGTAGATAAACAATAGTAATATGTAACAAACAATAGTATTAAAAAAAATAATAACAACAATAACAATGGGTAATAATAATAATAATAAACAATATAATAAGAATAACAATATTAACATTAAGCCTAATAATAAAAATCAAAATATTAACAATAACATTAATGACAACAATAATAATAATAAATAATAGTAATAATAATAATAACATTAACAATGATAATAGTAATGATAATAATAAAAATCGTAATAATAGTATTAAATAATAATAGTGCATACAGAAGATAGTAAGTAAAAAAAAATACAATTATCAATTTTGAGTCCCTTTTTTTTATCAATAATATTAACAATACAGGCAATAGCAATAAGCAATAATAATACTATATTTAATTAAGAACTTAATAATTATACAATGTATAAGCCATTAAATAGTTTGTTTTCCTGTAAATTAATTTTTTTATTTTAGATGTAAGTAAAGTTTTTGTTATAAATGTTTTCTCAGTAAGATGTAACTTTGCAACCTCCTCTTCTACTCGTCAATAGATTTGAAATACTTAACATACTCTGAACCATCATGTTTCTGCACTAGGGCCATAATTTTTTCGTCGATAGACCAAGCTTTCCTGACCAATGGAAGAGCTTTTACCTTCTGTAATAATGTATTTCTTGCATATGTTAGGTCTTCCTGGATACCAATAGATGAGCCTTTGAATTTTCGTCTAGATTTAATTACTTCGTTTCTCTTGCGATAAGAACAGAATTTCACCAGTATAGCATGCCGTTTCTCGCTTTTAGTGCCACCGACCCTATGGGATCTGCTGAGTGCGGAATTTAAATGAAATGACCAAATGGGGGCCAGTTTCGATTATTGGGCCAAAATGTATTAATATTTTACAGTAAAATTCATTGACAAATTCTACTAATTAATAGAATAAATTATTTGTTAAGATATAATTTTCTATTATTCTAGTTTATCTGTGTTGAAAACTAACAAAAGCCTTCAAAAATCAAATCTTGGAGGTTCTCATAAGATATGGTAGAATAATAAACAAATAATGAATGTCTTTTTATTTGCGCAATGGATAGAATATTTTCTTGAATTGAAAAATTGACTGTTTCATTCAACTCGCTTCCAACTCATTGAATGGAACAGTCAATCTCTTAACTCAAGAAAATATTCTTCCCGCTGCACTCATAAACATTCATTATTTGTATACTGACTCACAGGTTAACTGTAGATAATCTCATTTGAAAAATGTTTTTTCCTAAAAGTCACTTTTAGTCTCCTTTAGGCCAACACTATCTCTTGTCTGTACTAAAAAATATAGGACGGGTGGACCAGCACACCAGGGTAACCCCTACTCGTCTCGAGTTCCTAATTGTGTGAACTCACAGTAGCCTGTACCCACAGCTGTTCACTACTGCTCCTTTCATCTGAAGATAAAAAAAAAACCCAAATAACCAAATTATAATATCAACACTGTAAATTCAAAATATATTTCTGTACTAATAAAGCTCAATAATAATGCTTGAACAATTAAACAACCTTTGACCACAACCTCACCAGCTGTTTAGGCCACTGATTTCCAGCCCCCACCAATATCTTCACTAAAATTTTCCAACTAGAAAAATCCTGTGCTACCAAATTTTAACAACTGTCAAAAAAAATTAATTGCAGATTTAAAATGATCAAATTAGTGATCAATGTCCAATAAGACACCAATCAAACATTTAAATTTAGTCTGTAATTTACAGACATTTTACTATGAAAATTCTTAATTCACTGCTCTATATACAGAAGATAGATTAATTTGCAAGGAATATATTTTGTCCTTTTAATCTTAAATTAAAAGCTAATAAATTATATGAAAAATTAAAATACGGTATCAATCTATTCCACCTAATTCCTGAAGACCTGATTTACACAATTTAACAAATTTCCATGGGACACATGAAAGGACATAAATTTCCAACTAAAACTGTCCTTTTTACAGGACTGAATTAAGACTTTGTTAAAGTTGGTATAATTTGATATGCAGCTAGATATGTGCAATGTCACAGTAAAAGGTACCGTAAGCTGCAGTGCAAAAGCATGCACACAGATCCATGGTAAGTATCTTGCAAGTGTTATGGGCCACTGCGATGTCTGTTTTTCGTACATGGAAATGGAACGGGACAATATTACAAAAATCTCTCTGTCGGATGCGATATAGCAAGTGTAGCAAGTGTAGAAGCATGTGCTGCAGACTGTAATAGTGTCACACTGCTTGTGTCCTTGTGCAAGACACTTCATCTGCATTTGCCTCTCATCACCCAGGAGTATAAAATTTATAGGTACCTGGTAGGAGGTGAATTACTTACAATGAAATTAGTAATGCTGATTGCACGCATAACTTGGAATACTCCCTAGGGACGGGAGGATGTTGCATGATGTGTATGATTGATTCTGCATCCAATGATCACTAAAATTATGCCCTGAGCAGTTTTCTAGATATGTTCATTACTGTATATAAATCCTATAAAATAATAATATAACACTAATAATAATGCCCATTGTAAAATGTTGTTGTGTGTGAATTGAGTACAAGTCTTATATAAGTTTTATGGAGTGTTGATATGTGGGAAAAAATCATCTTGTCACAGGAATTTAACCAAGGACCCTGGATTTGGAAAGCTGGCACATTAACCACCAAGCGAGAGCGCTATACTTCATGTGAATATGAACTTACCCGTTGACCTGAGATATGCCGAGGAACAATGCAACTGGATTGGGTGATTTATTACGTTGCTCATACACAACTGCTTCAGTAGGTTCTTTACATCACACTGAATATCAAACAAATACAAGGTAAGTGACAGATCCAGGAATTTGAAATAAAAGGGGACTAGGGAGGGACTTCACAGATGGAGATCTATACCATCTCAGCTCCACCATGGTTGGGGCTGAGGTAAGAAAATGTATCATTATTGTGGCACCTCTTGAGGGTCAGATTGAACATTTTTTGTTAAATTTTGAAAAAAATAGGGGGCCCCAGGCCAGTTAAAAATATAAACTAAGTCAAAATATTAAACAGAACAAGAAAGTATAAAGATACCCAAATTATACAAACGCAAGAATAACGACAGAAGGTTTAAATAACAAATAACCATAGAATAAAAATGTAAATTAAAGAAAATTTACACAAATGGAATTTTTAAAATTGACTACAGTCACTTTTTTTTCTGACTTCATTTGTTAGATTATTCCAAAGTTTAGCTGATCTGTAATGAAAGGTTCATTTTCCTTGAGTATTTTCCCAGTTGGGTACTACTAAGGTTTTACTGCTTTGGCTACAAGTGTGGAATTAATCACGGGTGGATCCAGAGATGTCCAAAAGGAGGGGGGCTGAAAGTGGGGCCGATTGAGATATCACTAGCCCTTGGGGTTCGGGCACATTCCCCCGCAAAATTTTTTTTTCTAGACCCCAAACAGGGCATGCCCCTGTAAAATTTTTGTTTTCTAGATGCCCAAAAATAACACCTGGACATTTTGGGCGATCACTTTTTTTCTTTTTCTTTCTTTCTTCTATTTGTTTTCTTTTGCTTTCCAAAAATTCTAAAGCTCTGTCCAGACTATCAAATTTTATTTATTTTGTTTATATCAATGCCCATATATAGTCATGATGTGCCTATATATGGTCATGATGTGATGTCATCATGACCATGTTAAGGCATGTCACATGTTTTTATCAAATAAAATTTAATAGTCTGGAAAGGGATTTAGACTACAATACCTTATCAAACAAATCATTGAATAAATTAAAGTGGAATGGTCCATCTCTTTTGATAACATCTAATATTTGCTGCCACCTATGGTCAGGTAGGCCTAAGATGCTTGCAATTGATTGGCTCTCTGTGCACCATACATGCACAGAAGCTGTACCATCGTCAATAAGTAATCTGTAAATCAGAGCAAAATTACAATTTTAATACAGTAATCTACTTTCTCGCTACAAATAATTTTATTAGTTCTGTATACAGTACCGTAATATATGCTGTACACTTGATATGATTCCTATCCCAGAAAGTATTTCAATTATTACTACACTCAATATATTTCAGAATGCTCTTGTTAGGTACTCTAATGTCTGGCATAAAATTAAAAAAAAAATAAGTGATGCTCTGTTTGTTCAAGTAGTGATGAGATGAATGTAATATGAGCTACATATGTGTACAGCCATTGGCCATTAAGAAATTATTAAAAATGTTTGAAATTATAGAAAATATGATAGAACCAACCTTGCAGAAAAACTCATGCAACCCTCAGCATGTTCATCTGATAAACAACATGTACATTGCTCATGTGATTTACACAGGAAACACAGCCATCTACAATGTTAAACAAAGCACTTGTAATCAAACCAAATATTAATTTTATTTTCATAATTATAAAATTAGTAAAGTTGAATGTAAATGTTGGCGAGCAACCCATAACTTGAGCTGAATTGACTCCAAGTCACTGTAAAGAGGCACTTATAGTATAAAGGTAATGAACTATAGCATCAAGACAACTCTCTTACTCTTCAGAAAGATACAATGGGTGTTTTAAAGTGCACACAAGCCAGATGTGTACATTGGACCTCTATTTTACGTCCTTATATTCAAGAAGACTAAATTCTTCCATCTGAACCTTGGATGCGGAGCGACTCGAACCAGCGCCAATGTTAGGGCTGTAGTTTGCGGTGCCCCTGCCTTATGCCTTGGCCACTTGTCTCGCCAACAATTACTGTGGCTCATTTCGTAATCAATTGGCGTTGGATCGTAAAAGGCTAAAAGTTCATAGCCCGGTGTAATTCTAACCCTGTTACAACAATGCCCATAAAGATCTATAACCACCTGAACATTAAGTACTTCCTACGAATGTCAGTCCTCCAACAACTGTAGTTCAACCATGGAGGAAATATTTCACAGTATATAATAGCATGGAGGAAATATAAAATATTTCAATATATTTCCTCTATGATAATAGTAGTACTAAACAATATGTTTAGCTTTAACTGAACCATATTTCTTTTAGGTAGGATTTTGATTTTGAGACTCAAATGATCTCACCAGATGAATTCACTTAAGATTGTACAACCTCTTACCTGATATTGAGGCTGTAGAGGGCAGTGATGAAGCCATTAATTATAAAATTAGTTTCCTTGTTGCCAGATAACAGTGACCTCAAAATGTGAATGCCGTATGTGGTCTGAGCTTCTGATGTCACTTCAGGTTCACCATGGACATTGCTGGATTCGATAAAACAAAATATATCTTGTTAAAAAAAAATCGGACTCACTCTAGACATTTGCAGAAGGGGGTCCATAAAACCTCAGTTTCTATTGTATGAAAGCATCCAACGAGGTGTGGAGCACTGAGAGGGAGGGATCGATTACCAGCTGGGTGATTAAAAGTCGAATCATATCCTTGGGCTTTACATACAGTTGTCTCTCGCTACCCACAAGTATAAATGGGTACCTGGTAGGATGTTGTAGCATTGAATGTACTAGTTTTGTGCACTAAATACGTAGCGCATGATGACTAAGTTTACTCCTTAGGGAGCAGAGAAGGTTGCGTTTTGTTATGTTTGTATGCTATCCAGTGACCAGGGTAATAACGCTCAGCGCCTTTGATCATTCGTTGGAATTGGTGCTACATAAATATTTGGGTATTATTATTATTATCAATTTAGGACTGTTTTCCGTTATATTTTCTGAGCATTCTCCTGGTGGCTATGCATGAAAACAGCCATTGGCTATGTTACCAACATATAAAATGGTTTATTATATTACATTTCAGTCTGAAAATAAGTACTCCAAGAACCAAGGAGGGGTTTAGACATCACTAACACACTTCTGAATCTGCCACAGGGACTGTGTGTTGTACTGGTGATCTCACTTAAAATTATATTTAGGAGTGGAGTTGAATAGCTTAGTGGTTAAGATGCCTGCCTTCTAATTCCAGGGTCCTGGGTTCAATTCCTGTCACAGAAGGACTTTTTTTCACAACCATCCGCCCCTGCACTCCCTGGGTTTCGATAAGAGATTTGGTTTATAAAGCATCATTCCATCATGTAAGTGATGAGTTTACTTGCTTTTGTAAAGGAAATAAAAATCAGTTTTAAAAATATAAAACGAAGCAAAATTTTCTTTTTTTTCATCCATCAGTATCAATATCAATGCTGTGCATGCCAACTAAAGAATGGAACTGGAAACTAAAGTTAATGTAGTTAAAGTTAACTATAGTTATGTGGGGTTGTAAGAACATATTATGGATTTTTACAGGACTATAAATCAGGACCCCAGGACATAGGACTGATATCTTAACCCCAAGCTACAGCTGCACTGCTTTATACTTACTTTTCAGTTACAGTACTAGGAATATGTAGTATTTGAATAGATGTCAATGCTCCACTTTGGCAGTGTATTTTACCTTTGGATCTGTTAACTTCAACTCCTCTAAAAAATAACAAAGCACCATTATTTGATTACAATGTTAGTTATATGTGGCAAAGACAAGCCAAACCAGTCACTCGTCGCAAAAATTGATTGTGAGTTATTAATACAGTGTTAGAGAGTAAAATGAAAGCTATAAAATGGTAAAAAAATCATTCAAATCGGACATTTCCTTATGAAGTTACAAGCGTTTAAACATACAGCTGTTTAAAGAACAATATATGAGAAATCAGCCTTCAAAGTTTATGACTTCAGGCATTTCTCATGCAGAAACTATCTTCAAATCCTTAAAAAGTGTTGTTTTAACATTGAAAATGGGGAAAATAACAGCATACAATGATGCATAGATATGTAAAGATTAGTTTAGTGCAATAAAATAGATTTTTTAAAATTTGACATTCCAGCATATTTTGGCCATTTTCTCTGAAACACGATTTGCGACGAGTGACTGGTTTGGCTTGTCTTTGCCACATATTAAGAACCAAAATGTCTAATTAAGGTTATATTTCCAAATACCAGTAGAGTACTATACGAAACAACAATTTATGTTCTGTATTTAATTTTTGTTTAAATCTTTGTTTATTTCGTATTTTAGCTTAGATTAATTTCATTTATTAAGTCTCTTGATGTTATGAATCTTTTGTAAATTGTAAGTGAATGAACCATCATTTGGATGTCTGCTGCTGATCAAAAAGTATGTTCAAAAGTGTGTTCGAATATATGTGAAGTCCACTGGTGGAGTGTGTTGTAAACATAATGCATATCATAAGCAGTTAACACTGTTGAAAAAAAAGCGCAGATATCCATGCCAACAAATCCTGGAAGAATGAGTGTGCAAGCAAGCTACAAAATTGGTTAATTATTAAGACGCTTGTCACGCACCGGAAAGTGTGAAGATTTTAGTTGTTCCACTCACTAAAAACCTGTCCCACACTATATCAAATTTTGTCAGGAAGACTCAACATACCTTATACAAATGAGAGCTTGTGGAAGAATTCCTAGTGGATATTGTTGAACAGAACACTGTATAGATACGGGAAGACTCAATGCATAATTATAAATGCTTGATGCCGTATCAATTACTTTCAGATGCATATAGACAGAACCATGTTGGGAAGGTGTTTGTGAATTGTACATG
This sequence comes from Anneissia japonica, assembly GCF_011630105.1. Classification (NCBI taxonomy): domain Eukaryota; kingdom Metazoa; phylum Echinodermata; class Crinoidea; order Comatulida; family Comatulidae; genus Anneissia; species Anneissia japonica. Next base: position 1,643,290 of record NW_022685220.1, read on the forward strand.
CCACAGACAGCAACCACTCCAGTGAAGGAAACAACTTTCTTCGCAGACTTGAAGCTTTTAAGAGATAAGATAGTTAAGGTCTTCATCAAAATGGTATATATTAAATAATCATGGTGGCTTGTGATTGGTCTAATTTTTATATACAGTACTATACTTTCTACAAAATGAGACACGGTGCAGCTTTATGTAACAAAATTAATACCAATCACCAGGTTAGCATACCAGTTTTAAAATTATCCTACCACTAAAAAAACAAGGAAAAACATAAAGAAATAAAACACAACTTTAAAGTTGCTCACTTATTATTTATTATTACAAATTATATTTGAAATAATTTTTTTAATATGAAGTAACACAAGGACTTTTTCACGACTTTACCTTGAGATGATACCTTCAACAGAAAGAACTACATCAGAATCGTCAGCATACTGATTGGAGGATTTAACCTGACAAACATAAATTCAAGATTCAAGATGTTAGTCACTGCATAAATGTATCGTTTAAACACAAGATTTGTTTCCCACAAGAAAGGGCAGTATGTATACATATTCTTATGAACTTTATTTCTTTATACTTTTTTTATTAATTCTCAAAGCCTTACAAAAACTGCAATTCACATAAAAAGATTCATAAAAATTTAAGGCAGATGGGGATCTACCACAAAGGTCAATGGACCTTTAGCCCCTACAGATACAGAAAACTCATGATAAAAGTATAAGGGAATAAAACAAATATACAATAGGCCTATCCTTAGGAGTCTAATTTAAAGTCTCCTGAAGGTACTCAGTGAAGTCACTTTTACATGATAGGGGAGGGAATTCCAAGCTAAAAATTAAAATTTGTATACATCAAATCGAGAATGAGGAATTTAATAATTATCATGAGATGCAATAAAGCTTGCAATTTATTTGTAAAAATGGTATTTTTTGTAGACTGTCATCGCTTTATAATAATTGTGTTTGTGATAATCCTGAATTTGATATTTTTTTTGCATTGTAGTTTTCTAAGTTTAAGTCTATTACATTTGAGTCGGTTAAATAATCTTTATTGTATTTTTTAATAATTTATAGGCTTTTCACTGATATTGTGTAAGTTTTATACTTTATATTTCCATCCTGTAATTGGTATACACTGTTGGATGTGCAATAAATAAATAAATAAAAAGCGAAAAAAATATTGATGAGTAGGTCAAGATACATATGAACCAATGTCAAATTCGGTTTCAACCTCTCTCATCACTGAAGGTCTTCATAAAAAGTTTCTTGTTTTTGTATTTTTTTTAAAGCATATTTGTTTCTTTTATTTCAAATCCCTGAGACCTGACTAGCATAGTCAAGTTTGTTCCTGACAATTGCACAATATTACTTTACACATAAATAGGGTGTTCCCCAGTTTATATATCAGTGTGCACTTACCATGCACTGCTGGATAACATCACGCTCATTGACAGTAAGTGTACACTGGTTGCTCATCTTCTCCAATATCTTCCAATTATCATCCACGCATGTGTGTTTAATAATTTGGTAGCAACATCCTGCATACAAGACGGGATACCACTTCACAGCGGCTCCCTCAAACTTTACAACAACATTACGACTCGTTGGGTTATTGCTTTTATCTAGCGTAACAGCCGAGGGCAGACCAGCATCTTGTGAGGCAGTGTTAGTAACGTTTGGAACTGTGTCATGAAACATGATGGCATCAATTGTGAATGAAATACTGCTTTCGGTTTTTGTTAGTCTTTTCATCAAGTTCCCTTTCTTTATTATTTTAATTGTATACATTTTATCTTGTGTCCCAATGGTTGTTAATTCTGAAAAATAAAATAGTCGCATGGCACAAAATAAAATATAGTAATTTAAGGATTTAGTGCCTCATCTTAAACAATCTTCAAAGCACAATTTGTAACCTAAGCACCTATTTTGTATTGATTGATGTATTTTATTGGTTTAAGTATAATAACTCCTGTTTATAAATTGTCAAGTGGGATGAATACAGAATTGAAATTAAATTGAAATTTGATTTGAAAAGGAACACCTTAAACAAAAAAAACAAAAAACTGAGCTCCACCCAAATAAATACAAATATAATTATCAATAAATACATAACCATAATTAGGTAAACATTTTAATGAAATTTAGCTACTGATAAAACAGATTAATTATATTTACTCCTACATGGAAGGAAGAAAAATAAGAAATCAATAATCACCTTTTGATGTAACTGATGTAGATGGAAGCTTGAAACATGTCGTAGATGACAGATTGTGTGAAGTGATGTACACAGCTTGTCGCATATCAAACATGATATACGACCTCACCATCACTGCATCGTCTCCTTTACTGAACTGCTCATGTATCATCAAAAATTGTGAAATTTTCAAAAGACCATTAAGATTCCAGACATGGGCATACGGACAAATGTAGGAGTATGGTGCGTACAATGACTGATCTTTTCGTTGGAAGCAACTAATATGTTTGCATATATGGCTTGGGAGGGAGTCTGATTTTAAACTTGTTACTACGCAGTCAATGCTTCCTGTCTCGTCCTGTAGACTCAAAGTTCCAGTCGCAGCGTTGGATGTGAGGAAAGCAATCAATATCTGCCGAATATGTCATAAGAAATTTAAAAATTCTATTATTATCTATCTTACTGGGTAAATTATACTTTCAGAAAATTCAAGTTGATTCTCATACCTTTGGGTTTTTGAAAGTGGTTGAAGAACTAACATAATGTCCATATGATTTTCCACGACAACAATTTGAATTGGTGAATTGATGAATAATTTCTTTCTTCAACTCATCTAGACTTGGCAAGGAAAAGAGATTCTAAAAAAAATAATAACACAATCTATTTCACTTGATTTTCTAGCTTGATTTCAAATGTAATAGTTATTATTTATTGTCATGTAATTGTTTTTTCGTCATGTAATTAGTTTTGTATATTGTAAATTTTGCTTAACAATTTTATTGAAATTACAAGCCTCGCATAGAATTTGGCCTTCAGGCCATGACTTGTGACCACTTTTAATGTGGATGTTCTGAATAATAGTAATAATGTTTATTTGGCAAAAAGTACTGTATACAAAATTAAAATAACATGTATTGCCTGGATAGGGAATGGGCGAAGCAGCTTAGCTCAGTCGGCTAATCTGGTGGTAGCCGCTGTGTGTGTGCTGAACCGTGGAGATCTCTAGGTCCCCGGTTCAATTCCCATCGCTGCCTCTCCTTGTGTTTCAGCTAGAGAGAGCTAGAAATACAAGTTACTAGCGCACCGTCTTTCGGAAGAGACGTTTAAGCCGTTGGTCCCGTGTGCATTATGGCCCATGTGCATGTTAAAGAACGCAGTGCACTCTTCGGAAAAGAGTAGGGTATTGTCTCCCGGTGTACTGCCCAATCACCACCAGAAGGACCCCACTTGAAATAAGTCTTCTTCTAGACTTTCGTGGGCTATCCTTGGTGTTTACACCGAATAAATCCAATCCAATCCAACAAAACATGTTCCCTATCCTTCATACTGTGAAATACACTAATTAAAACAAAAAACAATCAGAAATTAATCACAAACATAAAAGGTAAAATACTTAACTAAATTATTTTTAAAAGTGGAAACATTAACAGAATTTTGAAGTAGACGAGGCAGTTCTTCCCAGAGTCTGGGAAAGGACATGATAGCAGAGTTAAAAAAAATATTGCTTTGGCTTTCCAGTGAATAATAAGCCTGCCCTCACAACGCTCACTCACAAATTATGAAGAACTTTGAAACCAAGAATAAAAATTGTATTGCTCAAAAACAGCCAAACTTTAAACAATTATGTAATTTTATGATGAGTATAAAATATCAGGCAGTGTTTGAACGTTACGTGCTGTGGTCTTTATAAAATAGCTCAAGATATTACAAATGCCAACTTCTATCTTATACTTCTATACTGCTACTCATTAAAACTTGTTCAGCACTAAAAAAAGGTGGTGTGTTAATATACCTTTATTTTTATCTGTGGTTGAACATCATCGACGATACAGGTTTGATGAGGCGACCTCAAGAACTCTGCATAAACATTTCTCTTCCGAGGAAGTAAGCAAGGCTCAATATCAGTCTCTATTATGTTTCCGATCATCTTGCTAATTTTTCTGAAACATTTTATGTATTCATTCATTTTGGTTTTTGTCATCTATTCATTTTGCCTATATTTTATTTCATTCTAATCCCACAGTGGGCCAATCAGAGCTCACAGAATAAACATATGTTCTGCTCTGTATTGCATTGTCCACACTACATTAAAGTTCTGTCCTTACTACACTAAAAAAAAGTCCCACATTCATAGAAATAAATATACTCTTATCTACTTCTATTTCTATTCATACGAGCACACACAAACACCAAGTGAAATCTTGAAATAAATGTATGATTGAGTAAATTATATATCTGATATTATCTCGATATTTTCTACATTAATCTATAATGAAATATATTAAACACGGTACTATTGATTTGGAAGCAAGCAATTACTATTATTAGTAATTGCTTGCTTCCAAATCAAGCAATTACTATTATTAGTATAGAATAGAATTGATATTTTTATATGTATAGTTCGTCCAATAAAATCTTATTCTTACCTATGAAATTTTTCTGGAAGTTTAAGTGTGAGTTGCCTGACCAGAAATTGTAAGCGTGTTAACATATAGAAGCCTGGGATGAATTGTGTTGTCAGTTTGACAAGACAGCCATTTAATGAAATGCAATACTAAATAAAAAATAAACGGGACATCAAGTAATAAGAATAACAAGATGAAAAAAAGCACAAATTTCGAAGAGGAAGAAGAGGAAGATGAAGATTAGATAAATGGGAATAAGTAATGAGAAAGGGGAGCAGGGGGGCAATGGGGAAGAGAGAAGAAAAGGAAGGGTAGGAGGTAGTAGAGGGGAGTAGGATTGAAGAGAGGAAGAGAAGGGATATGACTATAAATAAGCATAAAAAAAAATTATTAATTTGTTACATTTTCTCCAACATATACATGAAAAGCATTAAATTCAAAATCTTTTATCACTGAATGAATAAAACAAATAATAGAGACTCACCGAAGGAGATGTAACTGCTACTACTTCAACATGAGATCGCATGCAACACACAAGGCAAGGAACCTGTTAAAAGTAAAATATTTTATTACTGTAACATCTCATATATAAAAATTAAAAACATATTCATACATTGTTGGACAAATTCTAAACATTGGTTTGATTTGGCACAGACTAACCTTTGACACAGTCTTTAAGTGAGCATTGTAGACTGTAACGCATGAATCTACCCTGATCTCTGGTACGACACAACCAATGTCCTTGTTAAGATATGTCAAATATAGCCTTGAGGAAAAGAATATAAAAATTAAATCTAAATGGAAGCATGGCGCAGCAGAAAGGATTTGGGCCTGCAATTGAGAGGTCATAAGTTCGAGCATGTGTGAGAATGGTAATGTTGCTATCTTTGGCCAGGGCACAGGTGCCCTTAAAGACCATTACTTTACCTTATATTGTCATCAAGCTCATAAATACCAGCACTAGAATCAATAATTTTGGTCACCTTTCCCTAAAATAAACAAAAACACTATGATAAGTTAATAATTTCACTAATTTACACTAACGTATAAATTAAATGTTAAATAAACCATCATGAATAATATCATGAATAATGAATTACCTTTACCCTGAAGCCCTTTAACTCTACTTGGTAGGAGCTAGGTTTAATTGAGTGACAACTTGTGTGATTTGATCATATATGGGTATGTCATTTCACTCCCATATAATGTATGAGCATGTCATATCACTCCCATATATGGAAAAATCATAGGTATTTGTCACATAAAACTTAATAGTGGATATAGCTTTTTAGCTCGATACAGATAGTATATATTTGATCCTGGGGTTTAGCCAGAAAAACGAATTAGGCCGTCCAAAATTAAAGCCAGTAGGCATGGCACTGAGCCAATGGACGGGCACGCCCACTCTGGGCCACGCCCATCTTTAGGAATCTACACCAAAAATTGGTACGAAAACAACATACATTAAATCAATAAATGTTGTTTTTATCAAACGTAAATATGATTTAGCTTTAGTTTAATGTAACATTCGATAGATTTGAAAAATATAAAGAATAATATGCTAAAGGTAGACCAGGCCCAGTTAGGCTAGGCCAAGCTGATAAGGTCAAGTCATCCAAGCCATCACGGTAAAAGTGGGCATCCTAAATAATAGCCAGCTCGCTGGCTAAGCCTATGCTTTGATCATACTTGGTAGGACGTAGGAGGTACAGTAGGTATCCTGGAGTACCAATTTTGTGTAATTTATGCATATACATGGAAATGATATCATATCACACCCATATATGGGCAAAAGGTATTTGTCACAACAACAGCATAGTGTAGACATAGCTTAATAGCTCAACAGAGACAATTTTTGATCTTACTTGGTAGGAGGTAGGTTTACTTGATTGCTCAAGTTGACCAACAGCCGCCTCTGAGTTTCCACTTGATGATGACTCAAAATGGTGTGACATCACCGATGCACAACTTTCCTCCATTTCACTATTTTGATTCTGTTCCAGTGACTTCAATCGCCCTTCATCAATCACAGATACCTGCGTAAAAAAAGAATAAAAGGCATGAAAATGCATGAGAGAACAGCTTGGTCTCACTCGGCTAATCTGGTGGTAGCTACTGTGTGTGCGCTGACAGTGGAGATCTCTACATGTAGGTCCCGGTTGGATTCCCATCGCTGCCTCTCCTTGGGTTTCAGCTAGAGGGCTGAAATACAATTTACAATAGTGCACCGTCTTTTAGGTGAGATGTTTAAGCCATTGGTCCTGTGTGCATTTATGGCCCATGCGCACGTTAAAAAACGCAGTACACTCTTCGGAAAGGATAGGGAATTGTCTGCAGGTGAACTGCCCAAAAACCACCAGAAGGACACCTCGGCTTGAAATAAGACTTCTTCTAGATTTTCGTGGGCTATCCTTATGTTCACATCAAATAAATCCAATCCAATCCTAAAAAATGTTCACAATTAGAATAAAATGAAGAGATGAAGGAAGAAGTGTTGAAGACTGCCACATGCATGAGAGCAATTGAAGAGTGTGGAGAAAGGAAAGGGCTTTTGTAAGCTTTCTTAACGCATGCATTTTGCTGTGTGCGATGACACTCATGGGCAACAAACCTTACAGGCAATTACTACAGCAGAAAAACATGCAAACATTCTGAGCAAGCAGAAGACAGGTTAGTTTCCTGGTAATTTTGCTAGTTCGCATGTGGTAGGTTGAGCATGAGCGACTTGAGACTCATAAAAATGTGAAAAAATAGAAATACCTTTGTCTTACTTGTGCAGGCAAACACTTTAATTTGTTCATCCAAACCCTGAATTCAAAAATGTTTATATCTATCAATCAATCAATCAACCAATCAATCAGTTTAATTTGTTTGCATGAATACTTACAATCAACAATGCAAAATGCTTTTCTGTTAGATTTTGTAATATCTTTTTCATTTTAACCGTCAGATTTTTGTATGCCCATATATAGTCATGATGTGCCTATATATAGTCATGATGTGATGTCATCATGACTATATTTAGGTATGTCACATGTTTTTGTCAAATAAAATTTGATAGTCTGGACAAATCTTTAGACACTAGGATCACCATTCGTAAAAATATAGAATAAAATTCTTGTTTAATGAAAGAATAGGTATATTTTCCAGGCAGCGAAGGTGGATGGATGTCTTTTGCGTATGATTGTTTCTGTATCCATTCCAATAATACTTTGATAGTGTATCACTGTTACAAACAAATCTTATTAGACAAAGCTTAGTCTTTTAAATTGTGCATATACACAATATAATGAATTATGCACTAGTATCCTTTGGTTAACTTAATAAACTTACCTTAGTAATTGTTGTAGAAATGACATTAGATAATTCTATGTATTTGTGTACTTGGACACCATTGTACAACTGCCACTGGTTCCCCTATTAAAAAAGTCAAAGCCACTAAATTATTTACATTAAAGGAAATAAATACTACAACATCCTTAAAGTTTTGCATAATGAAAGGTTGCAAAGTCTACAGAAATTTATTATTAATATATAAACAATTCATTAGTTCGTTGTAAAAAATAACTTTGTTGCCATATAGAGATGCCATGAGCATCTCTATATAGATCATAGATACGTGTGCCATATAAATCTCTGATTGATTAATTGATTGATTGACTGAATTCAATATCTTGTAGATGTTAAAGTTTATACTACTTTAGATTTAGGTGGCAGACAACAGGGATCACTATAGTAATCCTGGTAACCATACTTAAACATTCTCAATGAATTTCATCTGGTTCCATCCATCGTTCCAAGTATAATGTAGTAGGAAAAGTTATCTTTTTAAGGTCATTTACACACAAAACACATGTTGGCGCACAGATTCACAGAAGCGTGAATGTCCCAATTCATCCATGCGTTCATTAGCCTGAAGAAAGTGGCTGTAGAAGTTTCTGAAATCGTTGTTAAGGTAAGTAAATAATTGGTTCAACAAATAATATACTGTAATTTTCCAAACAAAATTACAGCAGCAATTAAAAAAAAAAATTGGGTTGCCAAATATTTTACAGTGTTTTGAGTATCTATTTTTTAATGTCCTGGGATGTGGGTCGTGGTACATTGCCTGAAAATTTGTATTGTTCTTCTAAACTATGGGCAGCCACACACTATGAGATTTTTGCCCATCAGATATACAACAATTTGTTTATCACACTTGTCAACCTTCCAATATAGGCCTAAAAGAAAAGTCTCTCCGGAAGGCAAGTCTCACATTTTTTTAAATCAAGATAAAGTGTTAAAACAAGAGTCTGATCAAATACATTAAAATGAGTGGGCAAACATTTGTAGGCTGCCAGCAAGTCCTCGCTATTGGTTTGCCTAGGGCCTACCTTTGCAATGATGAACTGCTGACTCCTACTCCGCAACTCAAATAAAAACATTTTGTTGCCATTTTTTCTATGAAGATAAAATTGAAATGTGAAGAAGGTGAGAAAATGGATAACCCATAACAATGACAAACGTTAATTAAAGTTAGGACTTTCTGTTGACTACCTTATGTTAAGGATTCCTCCAATTAGCTAGTTAGGCTATCCCTGACTGCGCCTAGGGTCGAGCTAGAGGGTGCAGGTCAACTCGGCCACAAGTCAACTCGGCCACAGTCAACTCGGCCACAAGTCAACTCGGCCACAAATCAACTCGGCCACAAAAAGTTCTAAGTAATAATAATAAGTAATCTTATTCAACAGAGAAAACCTGCCACTTACAGAATGGAATAAAATCTGACAATTGTAACATTAACAATTTAAGCAATCTTAATAATTAAGAAAAACACATATATTAATGTTTAATTTTGTTCATGTTAAAACACTGACATAAAACATGAGTACATACTGTAGACCTAATCATAAAAAATTGAAATAGAAAAACCACATTATAATTTTCTTAAATGTTAAACATTTACTTTGAATCCGACTAAAATCAAATGAATGCACGATGGTGTGCATTTCGATACTATTTTCTTCAGAACCACGCCCAAGAATTAGGCCTACGTTAAAATTAGGTGCAGCATCTGATATCAATTATCCACAATAGGAACAATTGGTATTGTTGAGTGACAGACTTCAGTCCTTCATATTTGTTCGACCATTGGGGGATATGTTTGAAACCCGTGAGTGACAAGGATGCATCCAATGACGTGATTCACCAGTGACATGTCGGTCCTTTTCAAATATTTATTTTAATAATACTAATTAGTCATAATAATGATAATAAAGGTGATAACAACAACAATATTAATAGTGATATTTATTTTAACAATACTAATAGAAATAATATGGTAATAATAATGATATTTAAATATCTATTTTAATAATACTAATTAGTGATAATAACATTGAAGGTGATAATAGCAATAATAACAGCAATAATAAATTAAAGATAACGTTTATTTTTATA